>NW_025748363.1:0-35000 GCF_021184085.1 Oncorhynchus gorbuscha
ATCCTCTGGTCTGTTGCTGTTGCTTGGGGTGGTGGTTACCCTCCTCACCACTCAGTATCCTCTGGTCTGTTGCTTCAGGTGGTGGTTACCCTCCTCACCACTCAGTATCCTCTGGTCTGTTGCTGTTGCTTTGGGTGGTGGTTACCCTCCTCACCACTCAGTATCCTCTGGTCTGTTGCTGTTACTTGGGATGGTGGTTACCCTCCTCACCACTCAGTATCCTCTGGTCTGTTGCTGTTACTTGGGATGGTGGTTACCCTCCTCACCACTCAGTATCCTCTGGTCTGTTGCTGTTACTTGGGATGGTGGTTACCCTCCTCACCACTCAGTATCCTCTGGTCTGTTGCTTCAGGTGGTGGTTACCCTCCTCACCACTCAGTATCCTCTGGTCTGTTGCTTCAGGTGGTGGTTACCCTCCTCACCACTCAGTATCCTCTGGTCTGTTGCTTCAGGTGGTGGTTACCCTCTCACCACTCGGTATCCCTCTGGTCTGTTGCTCACTCAGGGTGGTGGTTACCCTCCTCACCACTCAGTATCCTCTGGTCTGTTGCTTCGGGTGGTGGTTACCCTCCCTCACCACTCAGTATCCTCTGGTCTGTTGCTTCAGGTGGTGGTTACCCTCCTCACCACTCAGTATCCTCTGGTCTGTTGCTTCGGGGTGGTGGTTACCCTCCTCACCACTCAGTACATTTACATTACATTTGAGTCATTTAGCAGACGCTCTTATCCAGAGCGACTTACAAATTGGTGCATTCACCTTATGACATCCAGTAGAACAGTCACTTTACAATAGTGCATCTAAATATTAAAGGGGGGTGAGAGGGATTACTTATCCTATCCTAGGTATTCCTTAAAGAGGTGGGGTTTCAGGTGTCTCCGAAGGTGGTGATTGACTCCGCCTGTCCTGGCGCCGTGAGGGAGTTGTTCCACCATTGGGGGCCAGAGCAGCGAACAGTTTTGACTGGGCTGAGCGGGAACTGTACTTCCTCAGTGGTAGGGAGGCGAGCAGTATCCTCTGGTTCGTATTTCTCTAAAGTCATGATCAACATGCTGATTAATGTAAAGTCATGATCAACATGCAGATTAATGTAAAGTAATGATCAACATGCTGATTAATGTAAAGTAATGATCAACATGCTGGTTAATGTAAAGTAATGATTAACATGCTGATTAATATAAAGTCATGATCAACATGCCTAATGGATTTTCTCTATGTTTTTACATTTCTATAGGAAGACTAAATTAAACTAAATTTCCCATTTAGGGGGAAATAATAAAATAACATAAAACATCTAAACACACACACACACACACGCACGCACGCACGCACGCACACACACACACACGCACACACAAGATTAGGGTGTTTGGCCAGTAACCGAAAGGTAGCTGGTTTGAATACTGAGCCAACAAGGTGAAAAATCTGTTAACGTGCGACTTGAGCAAGGCACTTAATCCTAATTAGTTCCAGGGGCGCTCTACTACTATGGCTGACCGTGTAAAACAACGCACCGATCTGGTGTATATGACAAAAACATCTCTCTCTCTCTCTCTCTCTCTCTCTCTCTCTCTCTCTCTCTCTCTCTCTCTCTCTCTCTCTCTCTCTCTCTCCCTCTCTCTCTCCCTCCCTCTCTCTCTCTCTCTGTCTCTCTGTCTCTCTCTCTCTGTCTCTCTCTCTCTGTCTCTCTCTCTCTCTCTCTCTCTCTCTCTCTCTCTCTCTCTCTCTCTCTCTCTCTCTCTCTCTCTCTCTCTCTCTGTCTCTCTCTCTCTCTCTCTGTCTCTCGCTCTCTCTGTCTCTCTCTCTCTCTCTGCTCTCTCACTCTCTCAGACAAACGTCCATTGCATCCCTGAAACATGATGTTCTGCCATGTCAGATTTGTGAGAGTACAACCTCTTCCGAATTTGTCTTTCCTCAATTCCTTATGTCCTCTGTCCTTGCCTCCTTTTCAAAGCGTATTGAACTTAAAAGATCCAACCTATCAGTTAGTACAGGGCCTAAACTCACCAACCTATCAGTCAGCATGTGGAACATTCAGGGCCTAAACTCATCAACCTATCAGTCAGCATGTGGAACATTCAGGGCCTAAACTCATCAACCTATCAGTCAGCATGTGGAACATTCAGGGCCTAAACTCATCAACCTATCAGTCAGCATGTGGAACATTCAGGGCCTAAACTCATCAACCTATCAGTCAGCATGTGGAACATTCAGGGCCTAAACTCATCAACCTATCAGTCAGCATGTTGAACATTCAGGGCCTAAACTGTGGGGACACAAATGCGCACACAGGAACACGACCTGATGTAATGACCACACAAGGGGACAGCTTCATTACAGGCCATTCTGTCTCTAACTGTCTTCATCTCCCCCATAGAAACAACAGTGAAAGACCACACAAGGGGACAGCTTCATTACAGGCCATTCTGTCTCTAACTGTCTTCATCTCCCCCATAGAAACAACAGTGACAGACCACACAAGGGGACAGCTTCATTACAGGCCATAGTGTCTCTAACTGTCTTCATCTCCCCATAGAAACAACAGTGACAGACCACACAAGGGGACAGCTTCATTACAGGCCATTCTGTCTCTAACTGTCTTCATCTCCCCATAGAAACAACAGTGACAGACCACACAAGAGGACAGCTTCATTACAGGCCATTCTGTCTCTAACTGTCTTCATCTCCCCATAGAAACAACAGTGACAGACCACACAAGGGGACAGCTTCATTACAGGCCATTCTGTTTCTGTCTTCATCTCCCCCATAGAAACAACAGTGACAGACCACACAAGAGGACAGCTTCATTACAGGCCATAGTGTCTCTAACTGTCTTCATCTCCCCATAGAAACAACAGTGACAGCTTTATTACAGGCCATAATGTCTCTAACTGTCTTCATCTCCCCCATAGAAACAACAGTTACAGCACCATCAACAACAACAGAAGGGATCTGTTGCAGCTCTGTAGATGCCTGGGTCTGTACTTTGTCAATGGTAGGACTCTTTGGGGAGATTCACCTATTGCTCAGCATATATGATCACAGACATTGACCCTTTCTCTCTCAGCTCATTCACTGTCAAGCCACTAACACCTCTGTCTGATCACAGCTAAATTACGTTGTTCCTCAAAGAACATACATGGAAACAACCACACATTTACAGCCCAGTAAGCTCTACAACATCAGACATTCTGGCCAGTAAGCTGTACAACATCAGACATTCACAGCCCAGTCAGCTGTACAACATCAGACATTCACAGCCCAGTCAGCTGTACAACACTACAGCCCAGTCAGCCTGTACAACATCAGACATTCACAGTTGTACAACATCAGACATTCACAGCCCAGTAAGTTGTACAACATCAGACATTCTGGCCAGTCCAGCTGTACAACATCAGACATTCATACAGATGGGCCCAAAACAGCACAAGAAGAATGCCAAAAGAAAGCAACCATTAACTTAAAAATATCCAAACACTCTTAGATAACTTTCTGGATACCACATTCACTCACAGTAAAGAAGGCATCAATCCAGCAAAACAAAACATCAACTATATATTCAGGAAAACGACAAAAAACAAAACAAAAAAGACCACAGATGACAACTGGTTTGATGCAGATTGTAAAATTATAATATGATAAGGAAAAACTTAGAACACTTTCCAACCAAAAGCACAGAGACCCAAATAATGGTGAATTACGCCTTCATTACTGTGAGACTTTAAAACTCTATAAACGTAACACTCAGAACCATAAAAGCACAGTACGACAGCAAGCAGCTGACACTAATTGAGGAGTCCATAAACACAAACAACGTTGGCAAAATTGGAAAAAGCTAAACAAATCAAAACCAGAGGAATTATCGATACAAAATGGTGACATATGGAGCCATGTTAAAACCCTCTACAACACCGTTCAAATGGACACAAACACAGAACAACATCAAATTCATGAGAAGTTGAATGGATTAGAATAAGCTATAAAGGACAATCAAAATCCCCAATTACTGACCAGAAGCTCTATAAGAAAGTGTACAATTTCAATTGTCTATATTAAAACGGTTTAATTTGATCCTGAGTGTAGGTTATTTCTCAGACATCTGGAATCAAGGACTCATAACCCCAATCTTTAACAACGGAGACAAATTTGACCCTAACAATTACAGAGGCATTTGTGTGAACAGTAACCTGGGAATGTTTTCTGTAGTATTATAAATGTAAGAGTTCTAAATTGGAATTATACCAAAACATGGTACGACTGATCATATTTACACCCTACACACCCTGATAGATAAACATGTCCACCAAAATAATACCAAAATAAATGCTTTATCGACTTCCAAAAAGCATTTGATTATATTTGGCTTACAGGACTGTTCTTCAAAGTAATTGAAAGTGGTGTCGGGGGTTAAACATATCACATAATTCAAACACTGTGTACTGCCAATACCTGCAGCATTACGATTGGCAAGAACATAACAGAATTATTTAACCAGGGGTGAGGCCTTTGCCAGGGTTGTAATCTGAGCCCTGCACTCTTCAATATTTGCAATTAACGAATTGGCCACTATTCTAGAAAAATCCTCAGGCCCTGGTGTTAGTCTCCACACTTCAGAGCTTAAATGCCTACTCTTCTCAGATGACCTATGCCTGCTATCACCCACAGCACATGGCCTACAGCAGAGCCTGGACCTGCTAGAGCAGTACTGCCAGACCTGGACTGTGGCAGTAAACCCCAAAAAGACTAAAATAAGGATTTTCCAGAGAAGATCCAGATCTCCACCCCTTCCATGTGTCAGCCATCTCCCCCATTATCCCCAGACAGATAATGTCTGTCTGTCTGTGCCAGTTCGTTTTGTTCATTAAAACCTACCTGCGGTTTCCCTTGTTCCTGGCTTTGTTATAGTCCCTGTTTTCTAGTTCCCCGGTTTTGACCTTTCCTGCCTGCCCTGACCCTGACCCCGCCTGCTGTTCCCCCCTGCCTGCCCTGACCCTGCCGACCTGTATCTTTGCCTCTACTCTGTATCACCGACCTCTGCCTGCCCTGACCCTGACCCGCCTGCTGTTCCCCCTTACTGCCCTGTTTAAAGAATAAACTGATCATGTTTTGAAAGTCTTTAAATAGTGTTTGAATCAGGTCTGCAACCTCTCCTGAGTTGACCTGCAGAGACCTCTGAATGACTTAGATAGGTCCATGGCAGGGCAATCAATTCATTAGTTACGGCTGGTGAGGGGTGTTATACAGAACTACTCCTTCCTGACTGTCAGGCAGAGACACACCTTGTATAGAGGTGCTTGGTGAGCGCCCATTTAATGTCTTATACAGGTGTATAAATATAACGTAAACTTTTATAAATGAAAACGTAAACATGAACTTACACATAAACAGCAGCTCTTTGTTTGTATTCATTGAGCCTCTCTCTAGCCATGGTTCTGGGGGCGGCAGGGTAGCCTAGTGGTTAGGGTGTTGGACTAGTAACCCGGAAGGTTGCAAAGTTCAAACCCCTGGCTGACAGGGGTTCTGTCGTTCTGCCTCCTGAACAGTCAGTTAACCCACTGTTCGTAGGCTGTCATTGAAAATAAGAGTTTGTTCTTAACTGACTTGCCTAGTTAAATAAATATTTTATATCTTACGGCACCTTTGCTGTGTCTTGTTCAGGGTTCTTTTTAAAATTGTTTATATATTTTATATATTTTATATTTGTTTATTTGTATTTATCTGTTATTTTACCGGTAAGTTGACTGAGAAAACGTTCTCATTTACATTCTCATTTACAACAACGACCTGGGGAATACTTACAGGGGAGAGGGAGGGGATGAATGAGCCAATTGTAAACTAGTCTATTTTAGTCTATTGCTCGAGGAAACTGTGCAGACACGTTGATCAGGGCTATCTGATTGGCCAGCGGTCGGCCTATAGATACACTTGATTTGGTCTCTGGGTAGGCAGAGTTCTAACTTCAGACACATGAAATGGTTCAACATCGGGAACACTTTGTCTTCGTGTGGTGCTAGAGCTGCTGAATCAAAGCGCACCTGCCACCAACAGCACAAAACGGATAGAAAAATTTGATCGCAAAAGGGTTTATCGTTACGTTTTTGACATAAATGTTTTGGTGGTCGATGAGGAGATTGGTTGGTGGCCACTGCTGTTTACTTTGCAAGTATTTGAATTGGGACAACTTGATCAAATTTCTTTTTTGGAGGGTTAGTAGAATGGTCTGTTTTGCAGTGATATTTACTATATCTAAAACACAAAAACAACAACACACAACAACACATTGTCGTTGACCAGTAAACAGATCATTTTGAATTCAGTAATGTTTTGAGTTGACTTTTGTACCAAACCTAAACAGACTATGCTACGCTACCTGCGAATTCTGAAACATTGTTTACTCAGATTTTTAACTACAGTAGACCTACTTGCAGTGGTAGACTACACACTTCAATGTAAAAGATCAACCTTCTGTTCACCTGTTAAATTTGACCGTATGTTATAAACCTCGGTCCCCTTTTCGGAGGCAACAAAAACTTGAAATTCTAATATCTGGCTACTTGGGAATAGGAACTCATTGGCCAGTAAAGGTGAGATATTTATTCTGCAACGGTTATGATATATGGATTATGTTTTCTAAGAGAAATGTGACACTAGAGTACTCAAACGTCCATGGAAAAGATGAACCATCTGTTCTACTGTTAAGACTGTGTTTCAGATCGGATCACATAGAGTCACGTTCTGACCTTAGTTCCTTTGTTTTTCTCTTTGTTTTAGTATGGTCAGGGCGTGAGTTGGGGTGGGCAGTCTATGTTTGTTTTAGTATGGTCAGGGTGTGAGTTGGGGTGGGCAGTCTATGTTTGTTTTAGTATGGTCAGGGGCGTGAGTTGGGGTGGGAAGAGATCTATGTTTGTTTTAGTATGGTCAGGGCGTGAGTTGGGGTGGGCAGTCTATGTTGGTTTAGTATGGTCAGGGCGTGAGTTGGGGTGGGCAGTCTATGTTTGTTTAGTATGGTCAGGGCGTGAGTTGGGGTGGGCAGTCTATGTTTGTTTTAGTATGGTCAGGGCGTGAGTTGGGGTGGGCAGTCTATGTTTGTTTTAGTATGGTTGAGTTGGGGTGGGCAGTCTATGTTTGTTTAGTATGGTCAGGGCGTGAGTTGGGGTGGGCAGTCTATGTTTTTGTCTTTATTTAGTATGGTCAGGGGCGTGAGTTGGGGTGGGCAGTCTATGTTTTGTCTTTATTTAGTATGGTCAGGGCGTGAGTTGGGGTGGGCAGTCTATTTTTGTCTTTATTTAGTATGGTCAGGGGCGTGAGTTGGGGTGGGCAGTCTATGTTGGTTTTTTATGTTAGTATGGTTTGGCCTGGTTGAGGGTGCTTAGTCAGTCTATTTTTTTGTCTTTCCCAACAGTGTTTTGGGTGATTGTTTTCTGTACAGTGTCTGTGTTTACCAGATTGTTTCAGGACTGTTATTTCAGTTCATTTGTTTTGGTTTTTCTATGTTTAAATAAAAAACATTGGTCCGACATTTCTTGGCCTGGTAGAGGACAGGTCCAAGGAAAACATAGTCATCTGTTCTACTGTTCTGCTGTCTCTGTTCTACTGTTCTGCTGTTCTACTGTTCTACTGTTCTACTGTTCTACTGTTCTACTTTCTGCTGTTCCTGTTCTACTGTTCTACTGTTCATTCTACTTGTTCTACTGTTCTGCTGTTACACTGTTCTGTGTTTACTGTTCTAGACTGTTCTACTGTTCTGCTGTTCTACTGTTCTACTGTTCTACTGTTCTTCATTTGCTGTTCTACTGTTCTACTGTTATTTTTGCTGTTCTACTGTTCTGTTCTGCTGTTCTACTGTGTTTCAGATCGGAAATAGGGAAAATACATTGGTCCGATCATTTCTTGGGTCCAATGAAATATGAGAGGAATGGACCCCCGATGAGATGTCAACTCACAACTACATGTAGCATCAAGAGTATTGAACCAAAATGGCGGTTTGACCTATTGAAAATAGAATGGTACCCCCCATGAGATGTCAACTCACAAACTACATGCATCTGCTGTCAATGAACCAAAATGGCGGTTTGACTGTTTGAAATGAATGTTCAGCTGTGTGTCAACTGTTCTACATGTAGCATCAAGAGAACTGATCAATGAACCAAATGTTTGACTTGGACTGTTGGAAATGAATGGTTCAGATACTGTTCTACTGTTCAAGAGAACTGTTCAAATGCTGTTTGACTTGGACTATTGGAAATGAATGGTTCTGCTGTTCTACTGTAGCATCTGAACTGATCAATGAACCTGTTTGACTTGGACTATTTGGAAATACTGCATCAAGAACTTCAATACAAAATGTTCTACTGTTTGAACTGTTCTACTGTTCTACTGTTCTGAATGGTTCTACTGTTAACAACTACTGTAGCATCAAGAGAACTGATCAATGAACCAAATGGCTGTTTGACTTGGACTATTGGAAATGAATGTACCCCCAGATGCTGTCAACTAACAACTACATGTAGCATCAAGAGAACTGATCAATGGCCGTTTGACTTGGACTATTGGAAATGAATGGTACCCCCCAGATGACGTGTCAACTAACAACTACATTATCTATAACTGTCAAATGGGTCCAAAATGGCCGGTTTGACTTGGAGATTGGAAATGAATGGTACCCCCCAGATGACGTGTCAACTAACAACTACATGTAGCATCAAGAGAACTGATCAATGAACCAAAATGGCGGTTTGACTTGGACTATTGGAAATGAATGGTACCCCAGATGACGTGTCAACTAACAACTACATGTAGCATCAAGAGAACTGATCAATGAACCAAAATGGAGGTTTGACTTGGACTATTGGAAATGAATGGTACCCCCAGATGATGGCTAACAACTACATGTAGCATCAAGAGAACTGATCAATGAACCAAAATGGCGGTTTGACTTGGACTATTGGAAATGAATGGTAGATGACGTGTCAACTGACAACTACATGTAGCATCAAGAGAACTGATCAATGAAACCAAAATGGCGGTTTGACTTGGACTATTGGAAATGAATGGTACCCCCAGATGACGTGTCAACTAACAACTACATGTAGCATCAAGAGAACTGATCAATGAACCAAATGGCGGTTTGACTTGGACTATTGAAATGAATGGTACTCTTTCAGATGACGTGTCAGCTAACAACTACATGTGGTAGCATCAAGAGAACTGATCAATGAACCAAAAATGGCGGTTTGACTTGGACTATTGGAAATGAATGGTACTCCCTCAGATGACGTGTCAACTAACAACTACATGTAGCATCAAGAGAACTGATCAATGAACCAAAATGGCGGTTTGACTTGGACTATTGGAAATGAATGGTACCCCCAGATGACGTGTCAACTAACAACTACATGTATATCAAGAGATCAATGAACCAAAATGGCGGAGCTTTGACTGCTTGGAAATGAATGGTACCCCCCAGATGACGTGTCAACTAACAACTACATGTAGCATCAAGAGAACTGATCAATGAACCAAAATGGCGGTTTGACTTGGACTATTGGAAATGAATGGTACCCCCCAGATGACGTGTAACTGAAACTACATGTAGCATCAAGAGAACTGATCAATGAACCAAAATGGAGGTTTGACTTGGACTATTGGACTATGGCATCAGCGTCAAGTGTTAGTGTCCTTTCTGTTTCCTTCTTCAAGGTGATAACATTAGTCAGGTTATTCATGGACACACATACTTTCGTGGATTGTTTTAGAGAGTTTCATCTGCGTGTTTGGTCTGTCTGGGTCTGTGAAGGACCCTGAGTACAGGTGGGGAACCTGCAAACTTCACACCTGGCACGAATTGCCCCCCTCTCCACCTCCATGCCTCAGACGGGGCAATTCTGAACAGCACGACAGCACAATGTTTGACATTTTCTTTTTACCTTTTAATCTAAACATTTGTCTTCTGCCAAGTTCCTCGATGTGGCTGTGTGGTTGAGTGGGTACAATTTCAAAACAATTTCTCATCTTACTGGCCCAGCAGTTGGAGGTTAATCCCATTTCTTCCTGTCCAACTTGAACTCCTCCTGTTTCTAATCTGTCTGAATAAACCACAGGAAAAATGAAGGTGGAATTTCACAAAAACATATTTTCGGTGACCGTATTACCGCCACACCAGCGGTCAGGAGACATGACCGCAGTCAAATTCCAAATGACCCTTTATTCACAGTTCTTTTTTTCAAATCATAGTCGCACACCTCATGTTTCCTAGCCCATAGGCCTGTATGTTTTTGCTAAGGGTTTGTATCACAACTAAAGTGGCCAAATAACTCCAAACTTCAACTATAGGCCTTGGACCCCTGGAACACGGTTCGAGAGCCCATAACCTACTGAGTCTAGTGAAACATGAATCCCTGGAACACGGTTCGAGAGCCCATAACCTACTGAGTCTAGTGAAACATGAATCCCTGGAACACGGTTTGAGAGCCCATAACCTACAGAGTCTAGTGCAACATGAATCCCTGAACAGGTTTGAGAGCCCATAACCTACTGAGTCTAGTGAAACATGAATCCCTGGAACACGGTTTGAGAGCCCATAACCTACAGAGTTGAGTCAAACATGACCTGGAATGAGAGACACAGTCTGTGAAAACATTTTTAAAAAAACTTATTTTTATTTTTTACATGCAACAAAAACGCCAAAAATACAGTCGACACAATACTCTCTTTTAAAAAACGGAATGATTCAGATTGAAGAACCAGTTTGGGTGTTTCAGTGCATCCATTCTGTGTATCAGAACATTGTCCTATGGATTTACGTCCAAACACCTCCAAACAGCTGATGTCAGTTTATGGGCCCACTGCTTCTCATGGTTTCACAACATGATGATGCTGGTTTGACTCTCTATTTTAACAGTTCCAATCCCTACAGTGAATGTTGCATATTCTTGGCTTTAATGAATTAAATGTGTTTTAGTAAAACACTTTTCCTCTTCACATTGCTGGACAATTGAATTTTTGTCCTGCTTCCATGCAAATGTAAAGGGCATTTAATGTTGTGTGTGTGTGTGTGTGTGTGTGTGTGTGTGTGTGTGTGTGTGTGTGTGTGTGTGTGTGTGTGTGTGTGTGTGTGTGTGTGTGTGTGCTTGTGTGTGCTTGTGTGTTTGTGTGTGTGTGTGGAGTCGAGGCAAGGTATGTATTGTGTGTGTGTGTGTGTGTGTGTGTGTGTGTGCTTGTATGTGCTTGTGTGTGTGTGTGTGTTTGTGTTTGTGTGTGTCAGAGTCGAGGCAAGGCAGATATTGTGTGTGTGTGTGTGTGTGTGTGTGTGTGTGTGTCAGTGAGTGAGGGTGTGTATGTGTGTGTGTGTGTGTGTGTGTCAGGGAGACAGGAGGTGTGTCACACACACACACACACACACACACACACACACACACACACACACACACACACACACACACACACACACACACACACACACACACACACACACACACACACACACACACACACACACACACACACACACACACACACACACACACACACACACACACCTGCCCCATCCCGTCTCCGGGACTGCATTGGCTTGGGCTCTGACGCAGATAGCGCCCCACACCCTCCTCCTCGTCCCTTCTCTCTGCCTGCTTGGAGGGGTTTTGATTCATGTCCTTCTCTGCAGTTCCCTCTCTCTCTGTCTGCAGTGATCTCAACTTAATGTCATGTTTCTGCTCTGTCCTTCTCTACAGTTCACCTCTCTCTCTGTCTCTTTCTCTCTGCAGTTCACCTCTCTCTCTCTCTCTGCAGTTCACTCTCTCTCTCTGCAGTTCACCTCTGTCCTCTCCTCTCTGCAGTTCACCTCTGTCTCTCTCTGCAGTTCCCCCTCTCTGTCTGCAGTGATCAGCTCAACTTAATGTCATGTTTCACTCTGTCCTTCTCTACAGTTCACCTCTCTCTCTCTTTCTCTCTCTCTCTCTTTTCTCTGCAGTACCTCTCTCTCTCTCTGCAGTTCACCTCTGTCTCTCTCTCTCTCTCTCTCTCTCTCTCTCTCTCTCTCTCTCTCTCTCTCTCTCTCTCTCTGCAGTTCACCTCTCTCTCTCCGCAGTCCCCACCCCTCTCTCTCTCTCTCTCTGCTCTCTGCAGTTCTCCTCTCTCCCTCTCTTTCTCTCTCTCTCTCTGCAGTTCTCCCTCTCTCTTTTCGCTCTCTCTCTGCAGTTCTCCTCTCTCCCTCCTCTCTCTCTCTCTTTCTGCAGTTCTCCCCTCTCTCTCTCTCTCTCTCTCTGCAGTTCTCCTCTCTCCTCTCTTTCTCTCTCTCTCTCTGCAGTTCTCCTCTCTCCCCTCTTTCTCTTCTCTCTCTCTACCTGCAGTTCTCCTCTCTCCTCTCTTTCTCTCTCTGCAGTCTCTCCTCTCCCCCTCTCTCTCTCTCTCTCTCTCTCTCTCTCTCTCTCTCTCTCTCTCTCTCTCTCTGCAGTTCACCTCTCTCTCTCAAGCAGTCCCCACCCCCTCTCTCTCTCTCTCTCTGCAGTTCTCCCTCTCTCCCTCTTTCTCTCTCTCTCTCTCTGCAGTTCTCTCCCTCTCTCTTTCGCCTTCTCTCTCTGCAGTTCTCCTCTCCTCTCTCTCTCTCTCTCTCTCTTTCTGCAGTTCTCCCTCTCTCTCTCTCTCTCTGCAGTTCTCCTCTCTCCCTCTCTCTCTCTCCCTCTGCAGTTCTCCTCTCCTCTCTCTCTTTCTCATCTCCCATATTTTTCTTTCCTTTGTTCCTTGTTTAATATATCTCCTTCTATCCACTGTACTTCCCGCTCTTCCTCTCTTTCCCCGATAAAATGCACTTCTTTAAGACCAGACCCTCTGGCACCCTATTCCTATGGGACGCTAACTGAATGAGCCCTATGGCACCTATTCTATATGGGACATTTTGGACCAGACCTGTAACCTATTCTATGTAGGACTGTATTGAATGGGGCCCTGGCCTTCCCTGTTCCTATATAGGACCTTCTTTGAACCAGGCCTGTAACCCTTTCTATATGGGACGCACTTCTTTTCAGACCATTGCCCTATGGCACCCACTTCTGCACATCAGTTTGAGTCACCCCCTGCACAGCGGTCATCACACACACACGCACGCACACACACACACACACACACACACACACACACACACACACACACACACACACACACACACACACACACACACACACACACACACACACACACACACAGTGAAAATGTAGTAAGAAATTACAGGACAGAAATGTAACTTGGCACTGATTCTACGCCTGATCCGTTAGACAATTTATAAAGATCTGTCTCTGGTTAGAAAAACTAAATCAAACATATTTCTTTATTTTGTATTGGAAAGTGGTCATAATTCAGATAACTTCTGGAAAGTGGTGAAATCTTTGAACAAAAACTCCACCACCTCGTTGACCCAGCAGGTTTTTGACAGCTCCTGGTCTCATACTAGAGGACATTGAAAATGTATAGTGCTTTACAAACTATTTTACTTCAGCTGGGTCACCAAAACTCAGCAGGTTTTTGACAACTCCTGGTCTCATATAACACTGTTTCAGCTGGTTATAGACCTGGTTATAGACCTGGACATAACACTGTTTCAGCTGGTTATGAACCTGGACATAACACTGTTTCAGCTAGTTATGACCTGGTTATAGACCAGGACATAACACTGTTTCAGTTGGTTATAGACCTGGACATAACACTGTTTCAGCTGGTTATAGACCTGGACATAACACTGTTTCAGCTGGTTATAGACCTGGACCTGGACATAACACTGTTTTCAGTTGGTTATGAGCCTGGACATAACACTGTTCAGCTGGTTATAGACCTGGACATAACACTGTTCAGCTGGTTATAGACCTGGACATGGCTGCTGTTTCAGCTGGTTATAGACCTGGACATAACACTGTTTCAGCTGGTTGTGAACCTGGACATAGTACTGTTTCGGCTGGTTATAGACCTGGACATAGGCCTAGGATACTGTTTCAGACCTGGTTATAGACCTGGACATAACACTGTTTCAGCTGGTTATAATCGTTTAGACCTGGACATAACACTGTTTCAGCTGGTTATAGACCTGGTTATAGACCTGGACATAACAATGTTTCAGCTGGTTTATAGACCTGGTTATAGACCTGGACATAACACTGTTTCAGCTGGTTATAGACCTGGACATAACACTGTTTCCTGGCTGGTTAATAGACCTGGTTATGACCAGGTTTAACCCTCATTTCAGTTAGTTTTATAGACCTGGACATAACACTGTTTCAGCTGGTTATAGACCTGGACATAACACTGTTCAGCTGGTTATAGACCTTGAGATAACACTGTTTCAGCTGGTTATAGACCTGGTTATAGACCTGGACATAACACTGTTTCAGCTGGTTATAGACTCTGGATTTATAGACCTGGACATAACACTGTTTCAGCTGGTTATGAACCTGGTTATAGACCTGGACATAACACTGTTTCAGCTGGTTATAGACCTGGACATAACACTGTTTCAGCTGGTTATAGACCTGGACATAACACTGTTTCAGCTGGTTATAGACCTGGACATAACACTGTTTCAGCTGGTTATAGACCTGGTTATAGACCTGGACATAACACTGTTTCAGCTGGTTATAGACCTGGTTATAGACCTGGACATAACACTGTTTCAGCTGGTTATAGACCTGGTTATAGACCAGGACATAACACTGTTTCAGCTGGTTATAGACCTGGACATAACACTCTTTCAGCTGGTTTTAGGTTTCTTACAACTCAGAGAGCTTGCAAGCACAGCTTTTGAGGCATCAAAAGATCGCAACGCTAAGAACCCTGATGGTTTTGAAGTTTGACCAGGAGCTCCAGTTAGAGGGTGCATCATTATTATATTATTATTATTGGATCGTTAAGAGTTGACGCACAGCAATGGTTTCTACCACGAAACCATGATTCCAATAACCTCCGCGGTCGAAATAACTGTAAAGCACGTCGCCATCAAAATGACTACCGCTACAATCGACCTGTTCGCTACGTTCCTGCACCCACGTCCACAGTGTCAGAGCCATCAAAACGACTACCGCTACAATCGACCTGTTCACTACGTTCCTGCACCCAACCCACAGTGTCAGAGCCATCAAAACGACTACCGCTACAATCGACCTGTTCACTAAGTTCCTGCACCCAACCCACAGTGTCAGAGCCATCAAAACGACTACCTCTACAATCGCAAGGACTAGATGGGGAATTACCGGACACCGGGTCCGCAGGAATTAACACCCATAGCAAGGACTAGACGGGGAATTACCGGACACCAGGTCCACAGGAATTAACACCCATAGCAAGGACTAGACAGGGAATTACCGGACACCAGGTCCACAGGAATTAACACCCATAGCAAGGACTAGATGGGGAATTACCGGACACCAGGTCCGCAGGAATTAACACCATAGCAAGGACGTTAAAATTCAAATCTCTCCCGCTCTCATTCAAGACCCTATCCAGGGCCCGCTTAATCAAGAAACAAGCCCCCGGGCTCTGTCTATAGACTCTGATACAAAAGTTGCAAAGAAAAAGGTCAAACGCTTCGTTAAAGCCAAGCCCACTCAAAATCTGAAAAGTCGATCTGCTTCCACCATGAACAGAATTGACAAATCACGTCGTTGCGAACGACCACTCCACTTTGTGGGGATTATGTGCACTAAACATGAATTGAAACGCCCATACCTGGAAACAGTCCTGGAGGACTGCTTAACTTGTCATGCACTAATTGATTCGGGTGCGACAATATCACTCATCTCTCAAACATTGTTTGATGATCTAAAAAGGGCTTTGAAGCCAAGTTGGTTAAAAGTGGAACGATGCCACACTACACTTCGAGGGGTCACTCAGACTACCTCGTCTCTCATATTGAGAGTCATGCTGAAACTACACGTCAAGGACGTATCGCTCGTTCACCCTGTGTATGTTACCAGCCTCGAAACTGTACCCCTGCTACTTGGAGCAGACTTGATGGATCGGTTACTCCCATTGATGGATTGGAAAACCAACCAGGTATGGTCACAGGCCACCGTGCCTTCTACACTGACCACACTGTCTTCCCCTAACGCTAGCTGCAACGCAGTCATTCAAGAGGGGTTTTTGTCGAAAGCACCCCTTGGGAAAAAGACGTTTAGAAACCTCTTGGGGCAGAATCCGATACAAGGAGATATTAGGATATCTCGACACATTCCATCGGCCAACTAAATAACCATTCTTGTCATGATTTCGAGACAGCTGTCTCTGTGAATACGCAACTTCCCTCCTCCTTGCAGTCGTGCAGTACAGTAGTTGAGATGAACTCCTCTTGCCCTTCGGACACTTCCGCAAACACTGCAGGCCGTCTCAGCAAGAAAAACATTGATGCACAGAGTATACTCTGCTTCCGATGATACACCTTCCACTTTGTTGGGGACTGTCACCCCTTACAATGATACTAATGGCGTCAGTCCAGCAACTGACCTGATGACTCCCACTGGTGAAACACTTTGTGTTTCCACACAAACACACATACTGTACGTTCACATCATCACCCTCATTCTCTTCGCCATCTTCGCCTCCAGTCGGCCTGTGAAACACACCACCCACCAGGAAGCCATGACAGACAATGAATCACTGCACACTTATGACAGGACTGCCTGCTGTATCAGCGTGTGAGTGGTGTGCTGCATACACCGCGCATGAGCATGTGTGGATTGTGTGCACGTCTAGGGTTAGTGACGTGTGCAGTGCATGCTATATGACAGCCCAGCGCTGGCTGTGTGAGTCTGTAGGCGGGGAGGTATACAGGGGTTAAATCAGTAGGAGGCTATTAGCACAGCCTATAATACTGCGGCCGTCTCAGCAAGAAAAACATCGATGCGCAGAGTGTACTCTGCTTCCGATGACACACCTTCCACTCACCTGGACTCCATCACCTCCTTGATTTACCTTCCTTTATATGTCACTCCCTTTGGTTCCCCCCAGGCGTCATTGTTTCTGTGTCATGTCTGTGCGTTGTCCGTGTTTCTTATTTTACATTATGTTGTGTTTATTTATTAAAACACTCACTCCCTGAACTTGCTTCCTGACTCTCAGCGCACGTTGTTACAGTATGACGCCTCACCAAAGGGAGGTGATGTCGGGTCAGAACCGGAGCTACCTGGGAGGCTTCAGCTGGTTTGTCAGATTCCCATGCCTCGGCGGGTTTGATAGGCTCCCATGCCTCAGCTGGGTGAACAGGTTCCCGTGCCTCGACCGAGGCAACTGGGGAGGTCTCAGCCAGCGGAGGTGACCGGTACGCTCTTGATCCCTGGGATCGTTGTCTTGGTCAGCGTCCTGCGGCTGGAGTGACGCGTCGGGGAGGGGGTTACTGTCACGTCTGCTCCCTCTTCGACCTCTAGGTCACCAGGCTGCTTGTTATGGTGCACACCTGTCACTATCGTCTCGCGCACCTGCGCCTCATGACACTCACTTTGGATCTGACACTCTTGATTACTGTCACCTCCCTTTATTCTTCTTTGGGGGTGATGATCTCTAACCTCATACTCTCTATCTCTATCACTCTTTGATTATCTCTATATTTGTCACTTTGGTTTTTCTTCTCATATTGACTGTCTGGTGACAATTAATGGACTCACTACACTTTGACATTTCCACTTGTCACCTCCCCTGGTCTCCACTGTTCCATTTATCTCCCCTGATCTGTCACCTCCTCTGGTTCTTTCCTTGTGTTATTGACTTGTTTCACTGTTTGTTTTTACATGTTTATTTATGAAATCACTCCCTGAACTTACTTCCTGACTCAGCACATCGCTATGCAGAATAACACCTCACCTATGGGAAGTGTTTTATTTCATTTTTTGTGTCAGAGTAATGACATCGGGTCTGGGGGAACTGTTACAGGCCTCTTGCCTCAACCAGATCACCAGGCTCCCTGCCTCAGCCGGGTCAGTCGGGCTTTCCATGCCTTAGCCGGTTCATTCAGGCCCTTGCCCAGCCGGGCCGCCGGAAGTGGCTTTCATGCCTTAGCCGGATCACCAGGTTCTGCCTCAGCCAGCCTGGGCCAGGCTCTCAAGTGCCTCGGCGGATCACCAGGCCTCCTGCCCCCAGCCGCCGGCCTGGCCAGGCCTCTGCGCCTCGGCGGATCACCAGGCTCCCCTGCCTCAGCCGGCCTGGGCCAGGCTCATGTCCTCCGGCGGATCACCAGGCCTCTGCCTCAGCCGGGTCGCCGGGCTTCATGCCTTAGCCGGTGCCCACCAGGCTCCCTGCCTCAGCTGGGCCGCTGGCGCTTTGCGTTTTAGCTGGATCACCAGGCCTCTGCCCCAGCCAGCCTGGCCAGGCTCATGCCTCGGCGGATCACCAGGCTCCCTGCCCCAGCCGGCCTCGTCAGGCTCATGCCTCGGCGGATCACCAGGCTCCCCCCTCAGCCGGCTCTCAGGCTCTCATGCTCGGCGGATCACCAGGCTCCCCCTGCCTCAGCCGGGTCGCTGCCGGGCTTTCATGCCTTAGCCGGTTCACAGGCTCCCTGCCTCAGCCGGCTCGTCGGGCTTTCATGCCTTAGCCGGATCACCAGGCTCCCCTGCCTCAGCCAGCTCGTCAGGCTCTGCCATGCCTCGGCGGGATCACCAGGCTCCCCTGCCTCAACTGATCTGTCAGGTTCCCTGATCCCAGCTGACTAGACAGGTACCTGTATTTCAGCTGGCGTGATGGTAAGCCTCACGCACTGGCCAGGGGTGACTGATCCCCAGGTGTCCCCTTGACGGCGTCCTGTGTCTGAGCCGCGTCGGGAGGGGGGTACGTATACCCTCTGGGCCTCTAGGTCATCAAGGCTGCTGTGCCATTGAAAATAAGAATTTGTTCTCAATTGACATTCCTAGTTAAATAAATAAAATAAAAAAGACCAAAACTAATCAGTTGTAGAGTAGTGACTTTTAGTAATCACTTCTAGTTTCTATATATTTTTTGGAATGTTGGTACTTTATTTATTTTGATCCAAAGCCACTCAGCTTTTGGCAATCAACCAAAATACATCATCTACCCGGTATTCCACTTCCAAGCCAGACTATTCGGGGCCATCGACCTGGATATTCACTCCAAGCCAGACATTCGCTTACCGACCCGTGGTATTCCATCTGCCAGACTATTCAAGCCATCGACCCGCGGGTATTCCACTTCCAAGCCAGACTATTCAAGCCAAGATTACTCTGTATTCCACGGCCAGACTATTCTGCCATCGACTGCGGTATTCCACTTCCAAGCCAGACTATTCAAGCCATCGACCCGTAGTATTCCATTTCCGCCAGACTATTCAAGCCATCGACTCCGTGGTATTCCACTGCCAGACCATTCAAGCTTAACACCGGTATTCCACTTCCAAGCCAGACTATTCAAGCCATCGACCTCGTGGTATTCCACTCTGCCAGACTATTCTGGGCGATCGATCTGTATTCCATCGCCAGACTATTCAAGTTTTTGATCGCACCCGCGTGGTATCTTCCACTTCCAAGCCAGACTATTCAAGCCATCGATTTGCATTCCACTTCCAAGCCAGACTATTCAAGCCATCGACTCCGGGTATTCCACTTCCAAGCCAGACTATTCAAGCCATCGACTCACTGATGGTTGAAGATGATGAAGGATCGGGCAAAGGCCATCTGAATCTGCGTGCTGCAAAACCAGTTCGGATTTAAGTATAACTTTGTATTACTGAAGCCTTTAGTGTCTAATGCTTTAATATTTAATCATTTATGCCCTCTGAATTTATATTCATTATATAAATAGGCCCATTGTGCACCTTCATCAGATGAACCGCAATATGTTGGCTACAGCGATTTAATGAATGAAATCAACCAATGCCTTGAACTGATTTATTATCCAAATGTTTTAAGTCGTTTGACTTTTAGAGCTTTCAGGAGGAACAGAAAATTGCGTGTCATTCATATACCATGTTATGAATCGGTACATCGAAAATCTTCCCAACTATTTTTCAATCTATATGGCTCTCCGTCAATAATTGAGTGTTTCTAAATTAATATCTAAAGGGCATTTTTCGTTAGGGCTAATCTGACCTTGGAGAATATCTAAGGGGCTTTTATATAATTGTAATGCAGGGTTAATAATAATAATAATGATAATGGCTTGGTAAATAAGGATGCATGAAAGGAAAATGCGTGCACAAGAGATGGTGATAATATTTTTTCCTTTTAAAGACTATAACACATTGCAATCCAGGTAGGGATAACTAAAACATTTCTTTATTAAAGACTATCAGAAATAATGTTGGTGTCACGAGGAACGTCGTCAGAATGACTGGACCAAGGGCAGCGTGGTGACGTACATTTTCCTTCATTATAAATGTCGTAACAAAACAAGAAACAACAGAAACGCAACATGAAGCATACTAGGGCTTTACAGGCCACTTACTGTCACACCTAGCCATAGAGAGTCTTTTATTCTCTATTTTGATTAGGTCAGGGTGTAACTAAATTTGGGCATTCTAGTTTCTTATTTCTATGTTTTCTGTTTCTATGTTTGCCGTGCAGGACAGAGGAATACGTACACTATTATTTATAAATTCAATCTCATCCTCATCATTCATTTAGTTATTTGAAATTTATTTTGAAGTGTGCACAATTATCAGTTTCTATTTGGTTATGTCGCCCGTTCATCGTGGTTAGAAGTTACATTAGAGTCTGGGGGACACAGCATAATCAGTACTTTACCTTCCCTTGTGGTGGTCTGGAGCAATGACACAGGGACGTTAGGGTGCAACTAAACCATCACGAGGCACTTTTAATTGAGGAACCACTGTACCTTAGAAATCAAAACCGTCTCAATTCCCAGGTGCCAGATATGACAGGTTAAAACTCTGTTAAATGAGTTTACTGATAGCGGGCTAAGATGGCGCCCGACAGAGGATGCCTCGCCTTGAGCTCCAATAAAACATTGCAGGTTTCTACTTTTTTCTAGTGTTTCTCCAAAAATAAAAATGTTGTTTCATGTATTACTAAACACACCTGCAGAACGCTTGAATACGAATTGCTGGGTACCTCACCATCCTTCCCGACTTCCAAAATTCCCTGAGACGGCCAAAACAATGGCCTAGGCCGGCTTCCCTAGCCGTGCCCTCAGAGCATGTGCAGACCAGCTGGCTGTTGTGTTCTCTGACATTTTCACCCATCTCCCCTAGTTCAGGCCACTAAAACCCATCCACTTCAAGATGTCATCGTCCTCGTAGGCACAAGAAGGAAAGTAACTGAACTGAATAACTACTGACCCGTAGCACTCACTTCTGTCATCATGACTTGCTTTGAGAGGCTAGTCAAAGACCACATCACCTCCCTCCCTCTCCCTCCCCTGGCACACTCAACCTTCTCCAGTCCGCTCATCGCCTGATAGATCCACGGACGATGCAACCTCCATATTATCACACACTGCCCTCACCTGGACAAAAAAATAATAATGCTTATGTGAGGATGCTGTTCATTGACTACAGCTCAGCCTTCAATACTACAGTGTCCTCTAAGCTCTCAATTCACAAGCTCACAGCCCAGGATCACGAACTCCTCCTTATGCAACTGGGTCCTGGATAATAATAATGTAAAAAATCGCCACTTCCTGCCTGTAAAGGTAATGTATAATGCCACTTCCTGCCACTGTGGGGCAGTAATGTATAATACCACTTCCTGCCACTGTGGGGCGGTAATAATATAATGCCGCTTCCTGCCACTGTGGGGCGGTAATAATATGTACCGCCTTCCTGCCACTGTGGGGCAGTAATGTATAATGCCACTTCCTGCCACTGTGGGCGTAATATATAATACCTTCCACAGCCACTGTGGGGCAGTAATGTATAGCCACTTCCTGCCACTGTGGGGCAGTAATGGCATCATGCCTTGCCACCATGGGCGTAATAATATCACTTCTGCCACTGTGGGGCAGTAATGGGATTGGGTGAGGTCATAGGTTGGGTTTAAAATTAGACTCAGTGTCATGACATATATGCATGAAATAAACAGTAGTGGGTCAATTTCTGCAACAACTGTGAGCGTTGAGCGTAGGCTAAACTTCTTTGGTGTTTTGGTGTAACAACCAATGTCCAGCAGTTTGTCGCGTGCCGGTACACGTGCAGATACTGTGTGAGAGAGAACTCTACATCTCCTCATGTCAACGTCGCGTTCGAGGATCACTTTTGTCAAGTCGGTGACCCGTAGTTTTAATCCTTGTACTATTATGGTCCATGTCAGTGATATTATTCAATTGCTGCGTTTGAGATGACAGAGAAAAACCCCAAAGTTTTCCATCTCACTTTGAAGTTGTGGAGGGAGGAAGGATGGAGGAAGGATGAGGGAGGGAGGATATGGGATGGAAGGATGGAGGGATGGAGAGAAGGATGGTGGGATGGAGGGAGGGAGGGAGAGATGGAGGAAGGATGGAGGGAGGGAGAGAAGGATGGTGGGATGGAGGGAGGGATGGATGGAGGGAAGGATGGCCATCAGACATGACAGCTCTACTTCTAGTTCCAACAGACACGACAGCTCTGTTTCTAGTTCCAACAGACATGACAGCTCTGTTTCTAGTTCCAACAGACATGACAGCTCTGTTTCTAGTTCCAACAGACACTACAGCTCTCTACTTCTAGTTCCAACAGACATGACAGCTCTGTTTCTAGTTCCAACAGACATGACAGCTCTACTTCTAGTTCCAACAGACATGACAGCTCTGTTTCTAGTTCCAACAGACATGACAGCTCTACTTCTAGTTCCAACAGACATGACAGCTCTGTTTCTAGTTCCAACAGACACTACAGCTCTACTTCTAGTTCCAACAGACACTACAGCTCTACTTCTAGTTCCAACAGACATGACAGCTCTCCTTTTTTTTGTGTTGTGTGTGATAAGAGCGTCTGCTAAATGACTTAAATGTAAATGATGTACACATAAAAATGGCTCTATAAGAGTGGTTAAGCATCTATTGGTTATTAAACCTATAGATGAATAAACTACTCTTATAGAGCCATTGTGTGCAATTTGAGTCCAATATTTATGTTCTAGAAATGTGTAGTTATGTTCCGGTGTGTTTCAGCAGAGACAACTTTTCTGTGCGTCACACACACACACACACACACACACACACACACACACACACACACACACACACACACACACACACACACACACACACACACACACACACACACACACACACACACACACACACACACACACACACACACACACACACACACACACACACACACACACACACACACACACACAAACGCAAACTCGGTCTCAACCTTTAAGTCTTTACTGAAGACTCATCTCTTCAGTGGGTCATATGATTGAGTGTAGTCTGGCCCAGGAGTGGGAAGGTGAACGGAAAGGCTCTGGAGCAACGAACCGCCCTTGCTGTCTGCCTGGCCGGTTCCCCTCTTTTCACTGGGATTCTTTGCCTCTAACCCTGTTACGGGGCTGAGTCACTGGCTTGCTGGGGCTCTCTCGTGCCGTCCCTGGGGGGTGCGTCACCTGGGTGGGTTGATTCACTGTTGTGGTCGGCCTGTCTGGGTTCCCCCTTGGGTTGTACCGTGTCGGAGATCTTTGTGGGCTATACTCGGCCTTGTCTCAGGATGGTAAGTTGGTGGTTGAAGATTTCCCTCTAGTGGTGTGGGGGCTGTGCTTTGGCAAAGTGGGTGGGGTTATATCCTTCCTGTTTGGCCCTGTCCGGGGTGTCCTCGGATGGGGCCACAGTGTCTCCTGACCCCTCCTGTCTCAGCCTCCAGTATTTATGCTGCAGTAGTTTATGTGTCGGGGGGCTAGGGTCAGTTTGTTTATCTGAGTACTTCTCCTGTCCTATTCGGTGTCCTGTGTGAATCTAAGTGTGCGTTCTCTAATTCTCTCCTTCTCTCTTTCTTTCTCTCTCTCGGAGGACCTGAGCCCTAGGACCATGCCCCAGGACTACCTGACATGATGACTCCTTGCTGTCCCCAGTCCACCTGGCCATGCTGCTGCTCCAGTTTCAACTGGCCTGGGCCCTAGGACCATGTCCCAGGACTACCTGACATGAGGACTCCTTGCTGTCCCCAGTCCACCTGGCCATGCTCCTGCTCCAGTTTCAACTGTTCTGCCTTACTATTATTCAACCATGCTGGTCATTTATGAACATTTGAACATCTTGGCCACGTTCTGTTATAATCTCCACCCGGCACAGCCAGAAAGGATGGCCACCCCACATATGCTCCTCTCTAATTCTCTTTCTTTCCCGTGCCCCAGGACTACCTGACATGATGGCTCCTTGCTGTCCCCAGTCCACCTGACTGTGCTGCTGCTCCAGTTTCAACTGCCTTATTATTATTTGACCATGCTGGTCATTTATGAACATTTGAACATCTTGGTCATGTTCTGTTATAATCTCTACCCGGCACAGCCAGAAGAGGACTGGCCACCCCACATAGCCCGGTTCCTCTCTAGGTTTCTTCCTAGGTTTTGGCCTTTCTAGGGAGTTTTTCCTAGCCACCGTGCTTTTACACCTGCATTGTTTGCTGTTTGGGGTTTTAGGCTGGGTTTCTGTACAGCACTTTGAGATATCAGCTGATGTACGAAGGGCTATATAAATAAATTTGATTTGATTTGATTTGACACACACACACACACCTCGTGTGAGTGCTGACGCCGGGATTGCATCAGAATTGTCTGTCATCAAGTGCATTCAGTCTACTTATTCATTCATCCATTCATATTTTTTAAGGGGCAATTTTGTGAATGAGAAGATATAATCAGATTAATAAAAATGTGTATTTCTGCTTCTATATTATAATGACTGACTGACTGCCTTTATATTATAATAACTGACTGACTGACTGCCTTTATATTATAATAACTGACTGACTGACTGCCTTTATATTATAATGACTGACTGACTGACTGCCTTTATATTATAATGACTGACTGACTGCCTTTATATTATAATAACTGACTGACTGACTGCCTTTATATTATAATGACTGACTGACTGACTGCCTTTATATTATAATGACTGACTGACTGCCTGCTTCTATATTATAATGACTGACTGCCTTTATATTATAATGACTTACCGACTGACTGCCTTTATACTATAATGACTGACTGTCTTCATATTATAATAACTGACTGCCTTTATATTATATTGACTGACTGCCTTTATATTATAATGACTGACTGCCTGCCTTTATATTATAATGACTGACTGCCTTTATATTATAATGACCGACTGACTGCCTTTATATTATAATGACTGACTGACTGCCTTTATATTATAATGACTGACTGACTGCCTTTATATTATAATGACTGACTGACTGCCTTTATATTATATTGACTGACTGCCTTTATATTATAATGACCGACTGACTGCCTTTATATTATAATGACTGACTGCCTTTATATAATAATGACTGACTGCCTTTATATTATAATGACTGACTGCCTGCCTTTATATAATAATGACTGACTGACTGCCTTTATATTATATTGACTGACTGCCTTTATATTATAATGACCGACTGACTGCCTTTATATTATAATGACTGACTGACTGCCTTTATATAATAATGACTGACTGCCTTTATATTATAATGACTGACTGCCTTTATATTATAATGACCGACTGACTGCCTTTATATTATATTGACTGACTGCCTTTATATTATAATGACTGACTGACTGTCTTTATATTATAATGACTGAATGACTGCCTTTATATTATAATGACTGACTGCCTTTATATTATAATGACTGACTGACTGCCTTTATATTATAATGACTGACTGACTGCCTTTATATTATAATGACTGACTGCCTTTATATTATAATGACTGACTGCCTTTATATTATAATGACTGACTGACTGCCTTTATATTATAATGACTGACTGACTGCCTTTATATTATAATGACTGACTGACTGCCTTTATATTATAATGACTGACTGACTGCCTTTATATTATAATGACTGACTGCCTTTATATTATAATGACTGACTGACTGCCTTTATATTATAATGACTGACTGCCTTTATATTATAATGACTGACTGACTGCCTTTATATTATAATGACTGACTGCCTTTATATTATAATGACTGACCGACTGCCTTTATATTATAATGACTGACTGCCTTTATATTATAATGACTGACTGACTGCCTTTATATTATAATGACTGACTGCCTTTATATTATAATGACTGACTGACTGCCTTTATATTATAATGACTGACTGCCTTTATATTATAATGACTGACTGACTGCCTTTATATTATAATGACTGACTGACTGCCTTTATATTATAATGACTGACTGCCTTTATATTATAATGACTGACCGACTGCCTTTATATTATAATGACTGACTACCTTTATATTATAATGACTGACTGACTGCCTTTATATTATAATGACTGACTGCCTTTATATTATAATGACTGACTGACTGCCTTTATATTATAATGACTGACTGCCTTTATATTATAATGACTGACTGACTGCCTTTATATTATATTGACTGACTGCCTTTATATTATAATGACCGACTGACTGCCTTTATATTATAATGACTGACTGACTGCCTTTATATTATAATGACTGACTGCCTTTATATTATAATGACTGACTGACTGCCTTTATATTATAATGACTGACTGCCTTTATATTATAATGACTGACTGACTGCCTTTATATTATAATGACTGACTGCCTTTATATTATAATGACTGACCGACTGCCTTTATATTATAATGACTGACTGCCTTTATATTATAATGACTGACTGACTGCCTTTATATTATAATGACTGACTGCCTTTATATTATAATGACTGACTGACTGCCTTTATATTATAATGACTGACTGCCTTTATATTATAATGACTGACTGACTGCCTTTATATTAAGTAATGACTGACTGACTGCCTTTATATTATAATGACTGACTGACTGCCTTTATATTATAATGACTGACTGCCTTTATATTATAATGACTGACCGACTGCCTTTATATTATAATGACTGACCGACTGCCTTTATATTATAAATGACTGACTGACTGCCTTTATATTATAATGACTGACTGACCTTTTATATTACCGGCAATGACTGACTGCCTTTATTATAATGACTGACTGCCTTTATATTATAATGACTGACTGACTGCCTTTATATTATATTATGACTGCCTTTATATTATAATGACTGACTGACTGCCTTTATATTATAATGACTGACTGACTGCCTTTATATTATAATGACTGACTGCCTTTATATTATAATGACTGACTGACTGCCTTTATATTATAATGACTGACTGCCTTTATATTATAATGACTGACTGACTGCCTTTATATTTAATGACTGACTGACCGCCTTTATATTATATGATGACCGACTGCCTTTAATTATAATGACTGACTGACTGCCTTTTTATATTATAAATGATGACTGCCTTTATATTATAATGACAGACTGACTGCCTTTATATTATAATGACTGTTGACCGCCTTTATATTATAATGACTGACTGACTGCCTTTATATTATAATGACTGACTGACTGCCTTTATATTATAATGACTGACTGACTGCCTTTATATTACGCAATGACTGACTGCCTTTATATTATAATGACTGACTGACTGCCTTTATATTATAATGACTGACTGACTGCCTTTATATTATAATGACTGACTGACTGCCTTTATATTATAATGACTGACTGACTGCCTTTATATTATAATGACTGACTGCCTTTATATTATAATGACCGACTGACTGCCTTTATATTATATTGACTGACTGACTGCCTGCCTTTATATTATAATGACTGACTGACTGCCTTTATATTATAATGACCGACTGCCTTTATATTATAATGACTGACTGCCTTTATATTATAATGACTGACTGACTGCCTTTATATTATAATGACTGACTGCCTTTATATTATAATGACTGACTGACTGCCTTTATATTATATTGACTGACTGCCTTTATATTATAATGACTGACTGACTGCCTTTATATTATAATGACTGACTGCCTTTATATTATAATGACTGACTGCCTTTATATTATAATGACAGACTGACTGCCTTTATATTATAATGACTGACTGACTGCCTTTATATTATAATGACAGACTGACTGCCTTTATATTATAATGACAGACTGCCTGCCTTTATATTATAATGACTGACTGCCTTTATATTATAATGACTGACTGCCTTTATATAATAATGACTGACTGACTGCCTTTATATTATAATGACTGACTGACTGCTGCTATATTATAATGACTGACTGCCTTTATATAATAATGACAGAGCTGACTGCCTTTATATTATAATGACCGACTGACTGCCTTTATATTATAATGACTGACTGACTGCCTTTATATTATAATGACTGACTGCCTTTATATTACCTTGACTGACTGACTTGCCTTTATATAATAATGACTGACTGCCTTTATATTATAATGATAGCTGACTGACTGGCTTTATATTATAATGACTGACTGACTACCTTTATATTATAATGACTGACTGACTGCCTTTATATTATAATGACTGACTGGCTTTATATAATAATATTTACTGACTGCCTTTATATTATAATGACTGACTGACTGACTGCCTTTATATTATAATTTGACTGACTGCCTTTATATTATAATGACCGACTGACTGCCTTTATATAATAATGACTGACTGACTGCCTTTATATAATAATGACTGAATGACTGCCTTTATATTATAATGACTGACTGCCTTTATATTATAATGACTGACTGCCTTTATATTATAATGACCGACTGAATGACTGCCTTTATATTATAATGACTGACTGACTGCCTTTATATTATTATAATGACTGACTGACTGCCTTTATATTATAATGACTGACTGCCTTTATATTATAATGACCGACTGACTGCCTTTATATTATATTGACTGACTGCCTTTATATTATAATGACTGACTGCCTTTATATTATAATGACTAGCTGTCTTTGTCATATCATGGTCTTCACCAGTGTAATGTTTGGCGTATATCTGGCCAGACTGTTCATTTTCACCAAATAGGGCAAACAACTCTCTGAATTGGATTTTGCTACATTTTGATAGAAAAGAAATATACTGTTCAACGTTGAATCAAAGCTCTATACTAGCTATATAGCATATGGACCAGCCTAATGTTGGAGACAGTGTAAATTGTGTTTGCATATAAAAAATGAACGCAAAGTGGGACTATAGCTAATTCTATCATAATGTGATTCTTCCTCTATTCTATTCCGTTTTGTCTTGTGGAGAATTCTCCACGTCTTTCCTTTTAACATCAATTAAATATAGAGGATGTAGGCTGTACAGCAGCGGTTACCAACCCTAAGAAAACACACCTATACACTCCCCTACCGCCCCTGACTCTCTGCTGTGAACACTCCCCTATACCGCCCCTGACTCACTGCTGTGAACACTCCCTACGGCCCCTGACTCACTGCTGTGAACACTCCCCTACGGCCCCTGACTCACTGCTGTGAACACTCCCCTACGGCCCCTGACTCACTGCTGTGAACACTCCCCTACGGCCCCTGACTCACTGCTGTGAACACTCCCCTACGGCCCCTGACTCACTGCTGTGAACACTCCCCTACGGCCCCTGACTCACTGCTGTGAACACTCCTCTACGGCCCCTGACTCACTGCTGTGAACACTCCCCTACGGCCCCTGACTCACTGCTGTGAACACTCCCCTACGGCCCTGACTCCCTGCTGTGAACACTCCCCTACGGCCCCTGACTCACTGCTGTGAACACTCCCCTACGGCCCTGACTCCTGCTGTGAACACTCCCCTACGGCCCCTGACTCACTGCTGTAGACACTCCCCTACGGCCCTGACTCACTGCTGTGAACACTCCCCTCGACCCCTGACTCACTGCTGTGAACACTCCCCTACGGCCCCCTGGCTCACTGCTGTGAACCTCCCCTCGGCCCCTGACTCACTGCTGTGAACACTCCCCTACCGCCCCTGACTCACTGCAGACACTCCCACTAGGCCCCTGACTCACTGCTGTGAACACTCCCCTACACGCCCCTGACTCACTGCTGTGAACACTCCCCTACCGCCCCTGACTCACTGCTGTGAACACTCCCCTACCGCCCCTGACTCACTGCTGTCGTCCTGAAAAACGCACTGGCCTATCGATCTGGAGACAGCTTCGGTGTGAACAGCACCCAGTCCGTCTCCAAAAGTAGTCGACTGGCTGGGCGTGTGGTGTGGTGGTGGCTCAGCCCTTTCTGCAACGAGCGACACCCAGGATGAGTTAATAAACACAACAGGGGGGGCAGCGTACACCAACTAACTACGTTGCACTTCCCGGTTTATTTGATCCGTCGCCGTCTACGGATTACTCCCATTTCTCCCCTCCTCCCAGCCCGTGCGCCTCCCTCCGTTCAGTCGCTCTTTTTCTCTTCCCAATCTTGCACTTTCGCTGTTTCAGTGCTGCCACGGCGAGGAGAGGAGAGGAGGCTTTCCAACCCACGTTTATCTACTCCTTGGAAGGCGAGTGAGGGAGACCCTTCACCACTACTGCTCTCGTCTAATACTTTTACGTTACCGTGCTGGTAACGGACCACGTAGTGCGCACGACCACGGCATTCCCGGCTCGGTTGGTCACGGGCTATTAGGACCTCGGACATTTAATCTCATTCTGGACCAACCATTTCCAGTTCTAGCAGCGAGCAGCGGGAGTTTGAGCAGAGAGGCACCGTACCCTGGTTGATATCCGGAGCGCGTCCTTCTCGCGCTCTGCTCGTTCACAGACAGACATGGAAGATGGTCCGTCTTCGACAAGCTGTTTTAGAAGGATCACGGACTGTTTTCTGGGCTCAAGTAAGTACCCCCCTGTGCAACAACAGTTAACATGCTGAATGTGATCTTTATCACTGAGAGCATGAATCCATACGTTTTGTTATCCACGATTTGGAACATCGGATTTTGTGGCTCTAGTTTTGAAATGTTTTCCTTGATCAAAATTGCATATGGATAATCCACAGTATTAATAGTTAACACATTTCTTATTATGATCGATTGCAACTATAACATTTAAAAAAAATGTCAAACTTTCTGAATGACAAAAGATTGATAGCTGATCGGTGATAACATCCGACACATGGGTGGGGATTTAACAGGAGGAGAGAAGAGTAGAGACACACCATCATGTAATGAATTATAAGGATTATACAACAGTCCTATACTTTACCAAGAAAATAGCACATATATTTCTCAGGGTAACGGCATCCCCCGGTCCACCACGTGTAGTACACGGTTAATGTAGACCGTTCACCCGTTTCCCACAACGGACTTGACTAGAAAACATGGGATTGCCAATTGATCACACCACAACTAAATTCATAGTGTGGTTCTCATACCTGTGTGACACATTACAAGTGTGCCTGTTTTACAAACGCACTGTCTAAAACTTCTTTGTAACATACGATTCCTTGGGGATTTACGGTGCCGCTCATAAAACATATCCTTTATCCACACCCAACGGTGACGAACGTAAATGATGCTCGGGCGAGAAGGGGAATATACATATTCAATGATCTGTTCGATCATTTTACTGTAAACTCGAGCGTCAAAGTCACATTTTCATTTGTGTGTAAACGTATTATTAAACAATAAAAAAAAAAACATTTGTACAGTAACTGATACAAATGTAATGATTACGTTGAGGTTACCCACAATAACAACGCACAGTTATAGTGTTACACTGACAAATAAATATGATAAATATGAAATATTATAGTTAATACGTGTTATTAACTACACTATACACGGCCATTTGAGAAAGATATTTAATTATATATATATAACAATGGGTGTCTAATCTAGGGGCATAAAACGTATCATAGAGATATGATTGGACAACATTTGTGATTCAGTATTAACGTCGGCATAGTTAGGTAGTTGGTTTGGTTTAGCTTCTTGGTTGTAGTCTGAAATACAGGCATCTATGCCAAGGCGCATTGAAGCTGTTCTGGCGACTGGTGGCCCATCGTCCTATTAAGATATTTTACGTTGGGGGTTTCCTTTATTTTGACAGTTACCCGTGTCATTGAACGTATCACACATTGAGTCATGTTGTTCTTATCCAATTCATTGACTTCTCACTCTGACAATCAATGAATCAGGTCTTAATTTAGGATAATCCTGACAGCACTTCCTGGGCCAGGGGAGATTGCTCAGGTATCGATTTATTGTGTCTGAGAGGGGAACTGAAAGTTCACAAAATGTCACACGCTTTAGTCTCTCTGTCTCACTGGGGAAAATACATACTTTCCATGCATCATATCCTGTGTAATTTATTTAGACGTTGTGGATAACGTTTTGTTGTTGTTGTTGTTGTTGTTTACTCAAAATGAAGTACGTGTTTATTATTTGTTGTCTAGTTAGGGGGGAGATCATGCAACACATCTGAACTCTATTCTATTGGATGAAAGTGTAAAGAACACAGAATAGATAGAATTACACGACATGCATTTCTGATCCATGGTTGTGAAGTACAGTAGAGGACTCAGAATGCCCCGGTACTGGCTCTGAATGCCCCCGGTACTGGCTCTGGAATGCCCCGGTACTGGCTCTGAATGCCCCGGTACTGACTCTGAATGCCCCGGTACTGACTCTGAATGCCCCGGTACTGGCTCTGAATGCCCCGGTACTGACTCTGAATGCCCCGGTACTGACTCTGAATGCCCCGGTACTGACTCTGAATGCCCCGGTACTGGCTCTGAATGCCCCGGTACTGGCTCTGAATGCCCCGGTACTGGCTCTGAATGCCCCGGTACTGGCTCTGAATGCCCCGGTACTGGCTCTGAATGCCCCGGTACTGACTCTGAATGCCCGGTACTGACTCTGAATGCCCCGGTACTGGCTCTGAATGCCCCGGTACTGACTCTGAATGCCCCGGTACTGACTCTGAATGCCCCGGTACTGACTCTGAATGCCCCGGTACTGACTCTGAATGCCCCGGTACTGGCTCTGAATGCCCTGGCACTGGCTCTGAATGCCCCGGTACTGACTCTGAATGCCCCGGTACTGACTCTGAATGCCCCGGTACTGGCTCTGAATGCCCCGGTACTGACTCTGAATGCCCCGGTACTGGCTCTGAATGCCCTGGTACTGGCTCTGAATGCCCCGGTACTGGCTCTGAATGCCCCGGTACTGGCTCTGAATGCCCCGGTACTGACTCTGAATGCCCCGGTACTGACTCTGAATGCCCCGGTACTGGCTCTGAATGCCCGGTACTGACTCTGAATGCCCCGGTACTGGCTCTGAATGCCCCGGTACTGGCTCTGAATGCCCCGGTACTGGCTCTGAATGCCCCGGTACTGGCTCTGAATGCCCCGGTACTGACTCTGAATGCCCCGGTACTGACTCTGAATGCCCCGGTACTGACTCTGAATGCCCCGGTACTGACTCTGAATGCCCCGGTACTGGCTCTGAATGCCCCGGTACTGACTCTGAATGCCCCGGTACTGGCTCTGAATGCCCCGGTACTGGCTCTGAATGCCCCGGTACTGACTCTGAATGCCCCGGTACTGGCTCTGAATGCCCCGGTACTGACTCTGAATGCCCCGGTACTGGCTCTGAATGCCCCGGTACTGGCTCTGAATGCCCCGGTATTGACTCTGAATGCCCCGGTACTGACTCTGAATGCCCCGGTACTGGCTCTGAATGCCCCGGTACTGACTCTGAATGCCCCGGTACTGACTCTGAATGCCCCGGTACTGACTCTGAATGCCCCGGTACTGACTCTGAATGCCCTGGTACTGGCTGGATGGGAGAAGGGTGTATCTGCAATCTCAGGTTCTGAGGGTCACGTGTTCAATCCCAGTTATAGACACTAGTTTTTTCAATGATAAATCCCACGCAGACTTGTTTTCAAGTTAGAACTCTGCAATGTAATCTACACCTCGATAGACTGATAGAAATCCTCTTTATTTTCTTTAATGATCAATTTAAGTGTCATTATTTCTATATAGCTGACACTTTCTCCTTCTGAACTTCTAACACTAGTAGGACAGGTGTGGCTTCGTGACAATGACCACAAGAGCAGCTGCTCACCCATTTGACAGCTCTAATGCAGTTACACCCTTTCACACAGATACACCCTCTAATGCAGTTACACCTCTAACGCAGTTACACCCTCTAACACAGTTACACCTCTAACGCAGTTACACCCTCTAACACAGTTACATCTCTAACCCAGTAACACCCTCTAACACAGTTACACCTCTAACGCAGTTACACCCTCTAACACAGTTACATCTCTAACCCAGTAACACCCTCTAACACAGTTACACCTCTAACGCAGTTACACCCTCTAACACAGTTACATCTCTAACCCAGTAACACCCTCTAACACAGCTACACCCTCTAACGCAGTTACACCTCCAACACAGTTACACCCTTTAACACAATTACACCCTCTAATGCAGTTACACCCTCTAACACAGTTACACCTCTAACCCAGTAACACCCTCTAACACAGTTAACACAGCCCCAGGACTCTGAGGACAGAACACACTCAGCACTAGGACTCTGAGGACAGAACACACTCAGCCCCAGGACTCTGAGGTCAGGACACACTCAGCCCCAGGACTCTGAGGTCAGGACAAAACACAGGCCTAGTGTCAGTGTGAATTGGACACTGTGCTCCACTATAGGGATGGGACTTCAATATTCAGAAGGATAGACTATTATATTCTAAATGTTTCATGTGTAGCTTGTTATGGTTGTTGGCCAGTCAAAGCAGCCTTACAGTCAGAGGCTCCATGTGCAGCAAGTGAAGTAGGAGATTTCTAATCAATACGACATGGAATTATAATGAGGGAATGAAGTTGGCTGAAGGAGAAGGCTACAATGATCAACCAACAGGTTGTTTCATATGAATGGAGATGTTTTAGACAAGGACG
>NW_025748364.1:0-36143 GCF_021184085.1 Oncorhynchus gorbuscha
CGGTCTAATTTCCAGATACAGTGTAAATTACTGCTAAAGATGACAACATTATGCCAGCGCATTAAATAGATAGCTAGTTATGTACAATATTTGACCGTACGGGTTGCTGTATGATAGGGCAGTACGGGTTGCTGTATGATAGGGCAGTACGGGTTGCTGTATGATAGGGCAGTACGGGTTGCTGTATGATAGGGCAGTACGGGTTGCTGTATGAGAGGGCAGTACGGGTTGCTGTATGATAGGGCAGTACGGGTTGCTGTATGATAGGGCAGTACGGGTTGCTGTATGATAGGGCAGTACGGGTTGCTGTATGATAGGGCAGTACGGGTTGCTGTATGATAGGGCAGTACGGGTTGCTGTATGAGAGGGCAGTACGGGTTGCTGTATGATAGGGCAGTACGGGTTGCTGTATGAGAGGGCAGTACGGGTTGCTGTATGAGAGGGCAGTACGGGTTGCTGTATGAGAGGGCAGTACGGGTTGCTGTATGAGAGGGCAGTATGGGTTGCTGTATGAGAGGGCAGTACGGGTTGCTGTATGATAGGGCAGTACGGGTTGCTGTATGATAGGGCAGTACGGGTTGCTGTATGAGAGGGCAGTACGGGTTGCTGTATGATAGGGCAGTATGGGTTGCTGTATGATAGGGCAGTACGGGTTGCTGTATGAGAGGGCAGTACGGGTTGCTGTATGATAGGGCAGTACGGGTTGCTGTATGATAGGGCAGTACGGGTTGCTGTATGAGAGGGCAGTACGGGTTGCTGTATGAGAGGGCAGTACGGGTTGCTGTATGAGAGGGCAGTACGGGTTGCTGTATGAGAGGGCAGTACGGGTTGCTGTATGAGAGGGCAGTACGGGTTGCTGTATGAGAGGGCAGTACGGGTTGCTGTATGAGAGGGCAGTACGGGTTGCTGTATGAGAGGGCAGTACGGGTTGCTGTATGAGAGGGCAGTACGGGTTGCTGTATGAGAGAGCAGTACGGGTTGCTGTATGAGAGGGCAGTACGGGTTGCTGTATGAGAGGGCAGTACGGGTTGCTGTATGATAGGGCAGTACGGGTTGCTGTATGAGAGGGCAGTACGGGTTGCTGTATGATAGGGCAGTACGGGTTGCTGTATGAGAGGGCAGTACGGGTTGCTGTATGAGAGGGCAGTACGGGTTGCTGTATGAGAGGGAGAGCGAGAGAGAGAGAGAGAGAGAGACAGACACAGACAGAGAGAGAGAGAGAGAGAGAGAGAGAGAGAGAGAGAGAGAGAGAGAGAGAGAGAGAGAGAGAGACAGACACAGACAGAGAGAGAGAGAGACAGAGAGAGAGACAGAGAGACAGAGAGACAGTACGGGTTGCTGTATGAGAGGGAGAGCGACAGCGAGAGAGACAGAGAGAGAGACAGAGAGACAGAGAGACAGTACGGGTTGCTGTATGAGAGGGAGAGAGAGAGAGAGAGAGAGGGAGAGACAGAGAGACAGTACGGGTTGCTGTATGAGAGGGAGAGAGGGAGAGAGGGAGAGAGGGAGAGAGGGAGAGAGGGAGAGAGGGAGAGAGGGAGAGCGACAGCATTTAATCCTATTTAACGTTTATACCAAATAATCTGTTGAGAAACTACATTTTCAACAACAATTCGACATTTTGCATAAATTAAACTATCTCGTCATGATAGAGAAGTTGAAGAGCAACATTGACATCTGGAGAGTGTATCATCTTGCCTTTTGTGTGGGGATACAAAGTATCTCCTAAAAAACAACAGCATATAATCAAGCCCAATGAATTAATGGGCCCTGCCACTGTAGGGTTGCAAATGCTCTGGTTTATCGACAGGATTCATACCTTGGCCTGGTAAATCCCTCCACCCCTTCATGGCTCATTAGGGTAGACAGTGAGGTAGACAGTAGGGTAGACAGGGAGGTAGACAGTAGGGTAGACAGGGAGGTAGACAGTAGGGTAGACAGTGAGGTAGACAGTAAGGTAGACAGTAGGGTAGACAGTAGGGTAAACAGTGAGGTAGACAGTAGGGTAGACAGTAGGGTAAACAGTAAGGTAGACAGTAACGTAGAAAGGGCATTCCTGCTATTGCAGACCTTTACATTGACACATTCCTTCATCGAAGTGTACTTCTTCCGACATCTTCAGATAAGAAACTGCGTTGCCTTAAATATACCACATTTTGAGACATGGCTGTCCTTTATAGTATTTCACGTGATGATGGGCAACACGACCTGTAACCCACACTGATCAACACGACCTGCAACCTGTAACACTGATCAACATGACCTGTAACCCACACTGATCCACACGACCTGTAACCCACACTGATCAACATGACCTGTAACCCACACTGATCCACACGACCTGTAACCCACACTGATCAACACGACCTGTAACCCACACTGATCAACACGACCTGTAACCCACACTGATCAACACGACCTGTAACCCACACTGATCAACACAACATAAAACCTGTAACACTGATCCACACGACCTGTAACCCACACTGATCAACATGACCTGTAACCCACACTGATCAACACGATACACAACCTGTAACACTGTACCGATATATTATTAATGTATTATTAATGTATTATTAATGTATTAGTAATCTATTAGTGATGTATTATTGATGTATTATTAATGTATTATTAATGTATTATGAATGTATTATTGATGTATTATTAATGTATTATTAATGTATTATGAATGTATTATGAATGTATTATTGATGTATTATTTATTTATTATTTATGTATTATTAATGTATTATTAATGTGTACCAATATATTATTAATGTATTACGATGTATTACGATGTATTATGAATGTATTATTAATGTATTATTCATGTATTATTCACGTATTATTAATGTATTATTAATGTATTATTAATGTATTATTAATCTATTATTAATGTATTATTAATGTATTATTAATGTATTATTAATCTATTATTAATGTATTATTAATGTGTACCAATATATTATTAATGTATTACGATGTATTACGATGTATTATGAATGTATTATGAATGTATTATGAATGTATTATTAATGTATTACGATGTATTATTAATGTATTATTAATGTATTATTAATGTATTATTAATGTATTATTAATCTATTATTAATGTATTATTAATGTATTATTAATGTATTATTAATCTATTATTAATGTATTATTAATGTATTATTAATGTATTATTAATGTGTACCAATATATTATTAATATATTATTCATGTATTATTAATGTGTACCAATACATTATTAATGTATTACGATGTATTATGAATGTATTATGAATGTATTATTAATGTGTACCGATATATTATTAATGTATTATTAATGTATTACGATGTATTATTAATGTATTGTTAATGTATTACGATGTATTATTAATGTATTATTAATGTATTGTTAATGTATTGTTAATCTAGTATTAATGTATTATTAATGTATTATTAATGTATTATTAATGTATTATTAATGTATTACGATGTATTATTAATGTATTATTAATGTATTATTAATGTATTATTAATCTATTATTAATGTATTATTAATGTATTATTAATCTATTATTAATCTATTATTAATTTACATTACATTACATTTAAGTCATTTAGCAGACGCTCTTATCCAGAGCGACTTACAAATTGGTGCATTCACCTTATGACATCCAGTGGAACAGTCACTTTACAATAGTGCATCTAAATTTTAAAGGGGGGGATGGGGTGAGAAGGATTACTTAACCTATCCTAGGTATTCCTTAAAGAGGTGGGGTTTCAGGTGTCTCCGGAAGGTGGTGATTGACTCCGCTGTCCTGGCGTCGTGAGGGAGTTTGTTCCTCCATTGGGGGGCCAGAGCAGCGAACAGTTTTGACTGGGCTGAGCGGGAACTGTACTTCCTCAGTGGTAGGGAGGCGAGCAGGCCAGAGGTGGATGAACGCAGTGCCCTTGTTTGGGTGTAGGGCCTGATCAGAGCCTGGAGGTACTGAGGTGCCGTTCCACTCACAGCTCCGTAGGCAAGCACCATGGTCTTGTAGCGGATGCGAGCTTCAACTGGAAGCCAGTGGAGAGAGCGGAGGAGCGGGGTGATGTGAGAGAACTTGGGAAGGTTGAACTCCAGACGGGCTGCGGCGTTCTGGATGAGTTGTAGGGGTTTAATGGCACAGGCAGGGAGCCCAGCCAACAGCGAGTTGCAGTAATCCAGACGGGAGATGACAAGTGCCTGGGTTAGGACCTGCGCCGCTTCCTGTGTGAGGCAGGGTCGTACTCTGCGGATGTTGTAGAGCATGAACCTACAGGAACGGGCCACCGCCTTGATGTTAGTTGAGAACGACGGGGTGTTGTCCAGGATCACGCCAAGGTTCTTAGCGCTCTGGGAGGAGGACACAATGGAGTTGTCAACCGTGATGGCGAGATCATGGAACGAGCAGTCCTTCCCCGGGAGGAAGAGCAGCTCCGTCTTGCCGAGAGGTTCAGCTTGAGGTGGTGATCCGTCATCCACACTGATATGTCTACCAGACATGCAGAGATGTGATTCGCCACCTGGTCATCAGAAGGGGTAAAGGAGAAGATTAATTGTGTGTCGTCTGCATAGCAATGATAGGAGAGACCATGTGAGGTTATGACAGAGCCAAGTGACTTGGTGTATAGCGAGAATAGGAGAGGGCCTAGAATAGAGCCCTGGGGGACACCAGTGGTGAGAGCGCGTGGTGACAAGACAGATTCTCGCCACGACACCTGGTAGGAGCGACCTGTCAGGTAGGACGCAATCCCAAGCGTGGGCCGCGCCGGAGATGCCCAACTCGGAGAGGGTGGAGAGGAGGATCTGATGGTTCAGTATCGAAGGCAGCCGATAGGTCTAGAAGGATGAGAGCAGAGGAGAGAGAGTTAGCTTTAGCGGTGCGGAGCGCCTCCGTGATACAGAGAAGAGCAGTCACAGTTGAATGACTAGTCTTGAAACCTGACTGATTTGGATCAAGAAGGTCATTCTGAGAGAGATAGCGGGAGAGCTGGCCAAGGACGGCACGTTCAAGAGTTTTGGAGAGAAAAGAAAGAAGGGATACTGGTCTGTAGTTGTTGACATCGGAGGGATCGAGTGTAGTTTTTTTCAGAAGGGGTGCAACTCTCTCTCTCTTGAAGACGGAAGGGACGTAGCCAGCGGTCAGGGATGAGTTGATGAGCGAGGTGAGGTAGGGGAGAAGGTCTCTGGAAATGGTCTGGAGAAGAGAGGAGGCGATAGGGTCAAGCGGGCAGGTTGTTGGGCGGTCGGCCATCGCAAGACGCGAGATTTCATCTGGAGAGAGAGGGGAGAAAGAGGTCAGAGCACAGGGTAGGGCAGTGTGAGCAGAACCAGCGGTGTCGTTTGACTTAGCAAACGAGGATCGGATGTCGTCGACCTTCTTTTCAAAATGGTTGACGAAGTCATCTGCAGAGAGGGAGGAGGGGGGAGGATTCGGGAGGGAGGAGAAGGTGGCAAAGAGCTTCCTAGGGTTAGAGGCAGAAGTTTGGAATTTAGAGTGGTAGAAAGTGGCTTTAGCAGCAGAGACAGAAGAGGAAAATGTAGAGAGGAGGGAGCGAAAGGATGCCAGGTCCGCAGGGAGGCGAGTTTTCCTCCATTTCCGCTCGGCTGCCCGGAGCCCTGTTCTGTGAGCTCGCAATGAGTCGTTGAGCCACGGAGCGGGAGGGGAGGACCGAGCCGGCCTGGAGGATAGGGGGCATAGAGAGTCAAAGGATGCAGAAAGGGAGGAGAGGAGGGTTGAGGAGGCAGAATCAGGAGATAGGTTGGAGAAGGTTTGAGCAGAGGGAAGATGATAGGATGGCAGAGGAGAGAGTAGTGGGGGAGAGAGAGCGAAGGTTGGGACGGCGCAATACCATCCGAGTAAGGGCAGTGTGGGAAGTGTTGGATGAGAGCGAGAGGGAAAAGGATACAAGGTAGTGGTCGGAGACTTGGAGGGGGAGTTGCAATGAGGTTAGTGGAAGAACAGCATCTAGTAAAGATGAGGTCGAGCGTATTGCCTGCCTTGTGAGGTTAAAGGTTAAAGTCGCCCAGAACTGTGAGAGGTGAGCCGTCCTCAGGAAAGGAGCTTATCAAGGCATCAAGCTCATTGATGAACTCTCCGAGGGAACCTGGAGGGCGATAAATGATAAGGATGTTAAGCTTGAAAGGGCTGGTAACTGTGACAGCATGGAATTCAAAGGAGGTGATAGACAGATGGGTAAGGGGAGAAAGAGAGAATGACCACTTGGGAGAGATGAGGATCCCGGTGCCACCACCCCGCTGACCAGAAGCTCTCGGGGTGTGCGAGAACACGTGGGCGGACAAAGAGAGAGCAGTAGGAGTGGCAGTGTTATCTGTGGTGATCCATGTTTCCGTCAGTGCCAAGAAGTCGAGGGACTGGGAGGGAGGCATAGGCTGAGATGAACTCTGCCTTGTTGGCCGCAGATCGGCAGTTCCAGAGGCTACCGGAGACCTGGAACTCCACGTGGGTCGTGCGCGCTGGGACCACCAGATTAGGGTGGCCGCGGCCATGCGGTGTGGAGCGTTTGTATGGTCTGTGCAGAGAGGAGAGAACAGGGATAGACAGACACATAGTTGACAGGCTACAGAAGATGGTACGCTAATGCAAAGGAGATTGAATGACAAGTGGACTACACGTCTCGAATGTTCAGAAAATTAAGCTTACGAGAATCTTATTGACTAAAATGATTAAAATGATACAGTACTGCTGAAGTGGCTGCGTTGTTGACGTTGTAGGCTAGCTGGCAGTGGCTGCGTTGTTGACACTACACTAATCAAGTCGTTCCGTTGAGTGTAATAGTTTCTACAGTGCTGCTATTCGGGGGCTAGCTGGCTAGCTAGCAGTGTTGATTACATTACGTTGCGTTAAAAGAACGACAATAGCTGGCTAGCTAACCTAGAAAATAGCTCTAGACTACACAATTATCTTTGATACAAAGACGGCTATGTAGCTAGCTATGTAGCTAGCTACGATCAAACAAATGTACTATTAATGTATTATTAATCTATTATTAATGGGTACCGATATATTATTAATGTATTATTAATGTATTATTCATGTATTATTCCAGGTGAAATTTAGATCTAGATGACAGCAGTGTATGTGCAAAGTTTTAGACTGATCCAATGAACCATTACATTTCTTTAAAAAAATGTTGTATCAAGACTGGCCAAATGTGCCTAATTTGTTTATTAATAACTTTTCATGTTCAAAACTGTGCACTTTCCTCAACGAATATCATGGTATTCTTTCACTCTGATAGCTACTGAAAATTGGACAGAGCAGTTATATTAAGAAGAATTTAAGCTTTCTACCGATGTCAGATATGTCCTGTGAAATTCTATTGTTACTCAAAACCGCATCGCATTAGCCTACGTTAGCTCAACCGTCCCGCAGGGGACCAACCAATCCTGAAGAAGGGGACCAACCAATCCTGGAGAAGGGGACCAACCAATCCTGAAGAAGGGGACCAACCAATCCTGGAGAAGGAGACCAACCAATCCTGAAGAAGGGACCAACCAATCCTGGAGAAGGGGACCAACCAATCCTGGAGAAGGGGACCAACCAATACTGGAGAAGGGGACCAACCAATCCTGGAGAAGGGACCAACCAATCCTGAAGAAGGGGACCAACCAATCCTGGAGAAGGGGACCAACCAATCCTGAAGAAGGGGACCAACCAATCCTGGAGAAGGGGACCAACCAATCCTGAAGAAGGGGACCAACCAATCCTGGAGAAGGGGACCAACCAATCCTGAAGAAGGGGACCAACCAATCCTGGAGAAAGGGACCAACCAATCCTGAAGAAGGGGACCAACCAATCCTGGAGAAGGGGACCAACCAATCCTGAAGAAGGGGACCAACCAATCCTGAAGAAGTTTGAAGAGCTGTTCTGTTTTGTATTTCTCTTTTTGTTTTCAGTCTCCTGTTGAACGGGGGTTATTCTCTATGTACTGCTGTCGTTATCTCTCTGTTTGTAAAACTGAAAATTCATAAATACGATATGTAGAAAATATTATAAAATTGTATTTTGTGTGCCGTGTCCTAATGCCAGTAGTTTCTAATTAACCACTGAAGAAATAGTTGTTGTCACCATAAAAGTGAGTGGGAGGCGTTTTCAAGGCTGAGTTGTTTTTTGCTCAGTGTTTCCTAGCCATCGCACTGTTTGGTGTTTCCGGCTGGGTTTCTGTATTGTACTTTGTGACATCTGCTGATTTTAAAAATGGCTATATAAACTAATGTTTTATTCAACTAGGCAAGAAAGTAAAGATTTTTTAAATTTACAATGACAGCCTACCTGGAAACGGTGGTTTAACTGCCTAGTTCAGAGGCAGAATGACAGATTTTTACTTTATCAGCTCAAGGATTCGATTCAGCAATCTTTGGTTACTGGCTCAACCCTCTAACCACTAGGCTACCTGCCCCCCCCCTACACTCTAACCACTAGGCTACCTGCCTCCTCTACACTCTAACCACTAGGCTACCTGCCTCCTCTACACTCTAACCACTAGGCTACCTGCCCCCCCTTACACTCTAACCACTAGGCTACCTGCCCCCCCTTACACTCTAACCACTAGGCTACCTGCCTCTTCTACACTCTAACCACTAGGCTACCTGCCTCCTCTACACTCTAACCACTAGGCTACCTGCCCCCCCACTACACTCTAACCACTAGGCTACCTGCCTCCTCTACACTCTAACCATTAGGCTACCTGCCTCCTCTACACTCTAACCACTAGGCTACCTGCCCCCCTACACTCTAACCACTAGGCTACCTGCCTCCTCTACACTCTAACCACTAGGCTACCTGCCTCCTTTACACTCTAACCACTAGGCTACCTGCCTCCTCTACACTCTAACCACTAGGCTACCTGCCTCCTCTACACTCTAACCACTAGGCTACCTGCCTCCTCTACACTCTAACCACTGGGCTACCCTGCCTCCTCTACACTCTAACCACTAGGCTACCTGCCTCCTCTACACTCTAACCACTAGGCTACCTGCCTCCTCTACACTCTAACCACTAGGCTACCTGCCACCTATACACTCTAACCACTAGGCTACCTGCCTCCTCTACACTCTAACCACTAGGCTACCTGCCTCCTCTACACTCTAACCACTAGGCTACCTGCCTCTACACTCTAACCACTAGACTACCTGCCACCTCTACACTCTAACCACTAGGCTACCTGCCTCCTTTACACTCTAACCACTAGGCTACCCTGCCGCCTCTACACTCTAACCACTAGGCTACCTGCCTCCTCTACACTCTAACCACTAGGCTACACTGCCGCCTCTACGCTCTAACCACTAGGCTACCTGCCACCTCTACACTCTAACCACTAGGCTACCTGCCTCCTCTACACTCTAACCACTAGGCTACCCTGCCGCCTCTACACTCTAACCACTAGGCTACCTGCCTCCTCTACACTCTAACCACTAGGCTACACTGCCGCCTCTACGCTCTAACCACTAGGCTACCTGCCTCCTCTACACTCTAACCACTAGGCTACACTGCCGCCTCTACGCTCTAACCACTAGGCTACCTGCCTCCTCTACACTCTAACCACTAGGCTACCTGCCTCCTCTACGCTCTAACCACTAGGCTACCTGCCTCCTCTACACTCTAACCACTAGGCTACCTGCCGTTTGATCGATTGAATGATGCAGCTTTATGACAGGTTTATAACGGGAAACATGAGCATATCTGGTGTGGCCAAGTACATAAATATAAATACTCTTGTAGCTTTGATTGACTTCCTAAACAGTTCCTATTCCCCTTTAAGGGCCTTGTCCAAGGGCACATTGACAGATACCTGCTGCCCTAAGTTAATATTTTAGCAATTACATTTACTTTTGATACTTAAATATATTTAAAAACCAAATACTTTTAGATTATTACTCAAGTATGATAATCGGGTAGTTTTCCCATCATTGGTTCTATTTGTTTATGTGATGATGTGGGATATTTGAGCCCAGCAAGCTGCTGCAAACAACCCTTAAAGACAACAAGACCTCTCTCTGTCTCTCTCTGTCTCTCTCTGTCTCTCTCTGTCTCTCTCTGTCTCTCTCTCTCTCTCTCTCTCTCTCTCTCTCTCTCTCTCTCTCTCTCTCTCTCTCTCTCTCTCTCCCTCTCTCCGTCTCTCCGTCTCTCCGTCTCTCCGTCTCTCTCTCTCTCTCTCTCTCTCTCTCTCTCTCTCTCTCTCTCTCTCTCTCTCTCTCTCTCTCTCTCTCTCTCTCTCTCTCTCTCTCTCTCTCTCTCTCTCTCTCTCTCTCTCTCTCTCACTCAGGGTAAATAATGAAGAAGGGATATACATCCCTTAGGTGATTAATTATCCATGTCACCAGATGGGGGAAAAAGCGGAAAAAAATGTGATTTTCTGTTTTTACCCGAAAGGCATTTCTGAGCGAGGATTCGATCGGGCTAATGACAGCCATGTGTTAAAGGATGGCTAAAGACTGGTATTAATCATGAATACAGAGGTGAGATCGAGGATGGGACAGTGTGTGTGTCCCTGTCTGTGTCTGTCTGTCTGTCTGTGTTGGGGGGAGGGGGGGGGGTAACCTTCATGGAAAACAACGGGCTTTGCTGTCCACGAGCTGGTGAGGTCATACACTCAAGGGTAGAGGTTGAAATTACTCCCAGTGAAGGATGACAAACGACTGGGGTCAGTAGGGTCAGTTGGTTAGTTGGGTCTGTAGGGTCAGTAGGTCAGTAGGGTCAGTAGGGTCAGTCAGGTCTGTAGGGTCAGTAGGTCAGTAGGGTCAGTCGGGCCTATAGGGTCAGTAAGTCAGTAGGTCAGTAGGGTCAGTCGGGTCTGTAGGGTCAGTAGGTCAGTAGGGTCTGTCGGGTCTGTAGGGTCAGTAGGGTCTGTAGGGTCAGTCGGTCAGTAGGGTCTGTAGGGTCAGTTGGTCAGTAGAGTCAGTCGGGCCTGTAGGGTCAGTAAGTCAGTAGGTCAGTAGGGTCAGTCAGGTCTGTAGGGTCAGTAGGTCAGTAGGGTCTGTAGGGTCAGTAGGTCAGTAGGGTCAGTAGGGTCAATATGGTCAATAGTCTGTGAGAGATCAGTGTCTGTGAGAAAAGTCTAACTTGAGTGTAAATCCCCTGATCTAATGTCATGCTCCAGTGTTCTCACAGTGTGTTCTCACCCTGTGTTCCCACCCTGTGTTCTCACAGTGTGTTCTCAGCCTGTGTTCTCACAGTGTGTTCTCACCCTGTGTTCTCAGTGTGTTCTCACCCTGTGTTCTCACAGTGTGTTCTCACCCTGTGTTCTCAGCCTGTGTTCTCACAGTGTGTTCTCAGCCTGTGTTCTCACAGTGTGTTCTCACCCTGTGTTCTCAGTGTGTTCTCACCCTGTGTTCTCACAGTGTGTTCTCACCCTGTGTTCTCACAGTGTGTTCTCACCCTGTGTTATCACAGTGTGTTCTCATCCTGTGTTCTCACAGTGTGTTCTCACCCTGTGTTCTCACCCTGTGTTCTCACAGTGTGTTCTCACAGTGTGTTCTCACCATGTGTTCTCACCCTGTGTTCTCACAGTGTGTTCTCACCGTGTGTTCTCACAGTGTGTTCTCACAGTGTGTTCTCACCATGTGTTCTCACAGTGTGTTCTCACCGTGTGTTCTCACAGTGTGTTCTCACAGTGTGTTCTCACAGTGTGTTCTCACCGTGTGTTCTCACAGTGTGTTCTCACAGTGTGTTCTCACCGTGTGTTCTCACCGTGTGTTCTCACAGTGTGTTCTCACAGTGTGTTCTCGCCGTGTGTTCTCACAGTGTCTTCTCACAGTGTCTTCTCACAGTGTGTTCTCAACATGTGTTCTCAACGTGTGTTCTCACAGTGTGTTCTCAACATGTGTTCTCAACGTGTGTTCTCACAGTGTGTTCTCACCGTGTGTTCTCAGCTAGCCAGGCGCATCTCCCGGATAGAAAACTAAATTACTACTACTACAATACCTCTTTCGCCATCTGGCTTGGATCCTTTGTCGACATGGCGCCCGCCTGCACCACCACCAGGTCTGCCGAAGAATACCTATCCACTGTGCCTTCAACCGGCCTCCGTCGGACTGCCGGAGCAGACGCATTCTGGGCTACTTACTTTAAACGCTGTGTCGCCCGCGTGCTAGCGTAGTAACGACTACTCTGTGGCTTCGCTGCCCCCTGGACCCTATGATCACTTGGCTACATAGCATCTATTGCTAAGATAACACTCGCCAGTCCAGCTTCCCTGCCCATCCACCGCTACCCCCTGGACCCTATGATCACTTGGCTACATAGCGGATGCCTGCTGGACTGTCCATTAATCAAGGTTCTCCATTCTGTTATTTTTTTATATTTTTACAAAATAATACTTTTTTGCCCTATCTGCTCCTCTGCCCCAAAAACAAAAGCCCTGTGTGTAGTTAACCTCTCCCTCTCTCTGCCCTCTCTGCCCTCTCTGCCCTCTCTGCCCTCTCTGCTCTCATCGCCATTTTAGCTGTTGTTGTTTTAGCTGATCAGCTGTTGTTGTCTCACCCGTTGTTGTCTTAGCTCTCCCAATCAACACCTGTGATTACTGTATGCCTCGCTGTATGTCTCTCTCATATTACAATATGCCTTGTATACTGATGTTTAGGTTAGTTATCATTGTTTTAGTTTACAATGGAGCCTCTAGTTCCACTCATAATACCTCTGATACCTCCTTTGTCCCACCTCCACACATGCAGTGACCTCACCCATTATAACAGTTTATCCAGAGATACAACCTCTCTTATCATCACTCAGTGCCTTTACCCACACCCCACCATACCCCTGTCTGCACATTATGCCCTGAATATATTCTACCACGCCCAGAAATCGGCTGCTTTTATTATTTGTCCCCAACGCTCTAGGCGCCAGTTTTGATAGGCTTTAGCCGTACCCTCATCCTACTCCTCCTCTGTTCCTCGGGTGATGTGGAGGTAAACCCAGGTCCTGCATGTCCCCAGGCACCCTCATTTGTTGACTTCTGTGATCGAAAAAAACTTGGTTTCATGCATGTCAACATCAGAAGCCTCCTCCCTAAGTTTGTTTTACTCACTGCTTTAGCACACTTTGCTAACCCTGATGTCCTTGCCGTGTCTGAATCCTGGCTTAGGAAGGCCACAAACATTTGGAGATTTCCATACCCAACTATAACATCTTCCGTCAAGATAGAACTGCCAAAGGGGGAGGAGTTGCAATCTACTGCAGAGATAGCCTGGAAGGATATTGACCTCATCCCGTCGGTCAAGGATGCCTGCTCATTCTTTAAAAGTATTTTCCTCACCATCTTAGATAAGCATGTCCCGTTCAAAAATGCTAAGAACAGATATAGCCCTTGGTTCACTCCAGACCTGACTGCCCTTGGTCACAAAAACATCCTGTGGCGGACTGCAATAGCATCAAATAGTCCCCACGATATGCAACTGTTCAGGAAGTCAGGGAACCAATACATGCAGTCAGTCAGAAAGCAAAGGTTAGGGCTTTTTCAAGCAGAAATTCGCCTCCTGTAGCTCTAACTCCAAAACGTTTTGGGACAATGTAAAGTCCATGGAGAACAAGAGCACCTCCTCTCAGTTGCCCACTGCACTGAGGCTAGTAACACGGTCACCAATGATAAATCCATAAATCCATGATGATCTCAATGGCTGCCTTCCTCCTGGCTACTCAAAACCGTGGCCTCCCGCAGCTACCGCCCCAAGCCTCCCCAGCTACTCCTTCACCCATATCCAGACAGTTGATGTTCTGAAAGAGCTGCAAATCCTGGACCCGTACAAATCAGCTGGACAAGACAATCTGGACCCCTTTCTAAAACTATCCACCACCGTTGTTGCAACCCCTATTACCAGCCTGTTCAACCTCTCTTTTCGTATTGTCCGAGATCGCTAAAGATTGAAAGCTGCCGCGGTCATCACCATCTTCAAAGGGGTGACACCCTGGACCCAAACTGTTACAGAACAACAACAAGGTCCTAAATGATATCATAACCGCATCGATAAAAGACAGTACTGTGCAGCTGTCTTCATCGACTGGCCGTATTCTTATCGGCAGACTCAATAGCCTTGGTTTTTCTAATGACTGCCTTGCCTGGTTCACCAACTACTTTCAGAAAGAGTTCAGTGTGTCAAATCGGAGGGCATGTTGTCCGGACCTCTGGCAGTCTCTCACAGGGTTAAATTCTTGGTCCGATTATTTTCTCTGTATATATCAATGATGTTGCTCTTGCTGCGGGCGATTCCCTGATCCACCTCTACGCAGACGACACCATTCTGTATACTTCTGGCCCTTCCTTGGACACTGTGCTAACAAACCTCCAGACGAGCTTCACCGACTAGCATCAGCACCCTGGTCTGTTCCAACCTAGAATATGTGGACAACTATAAGTGCCTAAGTGTCTGGCTAGACTGTAAACTCTCCTTCAAGACTCATATTAAACATCTCCAATCCAAAATAAAATCTAGACTCGGCTAATCTACCTACCTCATCCCCCATACTGTTTTTATTTAATTTACATTTCTGCTCTTTTACACACCAGTATCTCTACTTGCACATCATCATCTGCTCATGTATCACTACAGTGTTAATCTGCTAAAATGTAATCATTCTCTCCTATTTATTGCCTACCTTCTCATGCCTTTTGCTCACACTGTATATAGACTTTCTTTTTCTACTGTGTCATTGACTTGTTTATTGTGTTATTGGCTTGTTTATTGTTTACTCCATGTGTAACTCTGTGTTGTTGTCTGTGTCACACTGTTTTTGTTTTTTATCTTGGCCAGGTCGCAGTTGCAAATGAGAACTTGTTCTCAACTAGCCTACCTGGTAAAACAATAAAAATAATTACAGGCCCACTCCTTCCCTCCCAGCGATAGAGACTCATATTGTTTCACTGTGATGCTCACAGAACAGTTAGATGTCTCCAGGGGGGAGTTACTGACGCAGAAAGGGACGGTATGAGTCCTACAGAACAGTGAAATGGGGGATACGGTGGGTGGACTGAAGCAGAGAGTAACGGTATGAGTAATGGGGCTATCTGTGCAGGGTCAACATGATACACACCTCCATTAGACAGAGCCAGACGCCTCCGGCACACTATTAACCCACTCACAGGGCCACTAAGCAGGCAGGGATGCAACACACACACACACACACACACACACACACACACACTATTAACCCACACAGGGCCACACAGGCATGGAAGCAGCAAACACACACACACACTATTTAACACACTCACAGGGCCACTAGGCACACACACACACACACACACACACACACACACACACACATTAACCCCCCACACACACCACACACACACATGGAAGAACACACACACACACACACACACCATATTAACACACTCACAGGGCCACTAAGCAGGCATGGAAGCAGCAAACACACACACACACTATTTAACACACTCACAGGGCCACTAGGCATGCAGGGAGGCAGCACACACACACACACACACACACACACACACACACACACACACACACACACACACACACACACACACACACACACACACACACACACACACACACACACACACACACACACACACACACACACGCAGGGGGAAGTGATGTGTGTTTCCTCATGTGTGTGGTGGGGATAGGGGGGGTATAAAGGGAGTGTGTCTACGGTGTGTACAGTGTGTTTAATTCGTATCTATGGTGTGTACAGTGTGTATCTATGGTGTTTATGGTGTGTACAGTGTGTATCTATGGTGTGTGTATGGTGTCTACAGTGTGTATCTATGGTGTCTACAGTGTGTATCTATGGTGTGTACAGTGTGTATCTATGGTGTGTACAGTGTGTATCTATGGTGTGTTTATGGTGTGTACAGTGTGTATCTATGGTGTGTGTATGGTGTCTACAGTGAGTATCTATGGTGTTTCTGTGGTGTCTACAGTGTGTATCTATGGTGTGTACAATGTGTATCTATGGTGTGTACAGTGTGTATCTATGGTGTGTTTATGGTGTGTACAGTGTGTATCTATGGTGTGTTTATGGTGTGTACAGTGTGTATCTATGGTGTGTACAGTGTCTATCTATGGTGTCTGGGGGGTGTACAGTGTGTATCAATGGTGTCTGGGGGGTGTACAGTGTGTATCTATGGTGTCTGAGGGGTGTACAGTGTGTATCTATGGTGTCTGGGGGGTGTACAGTGTGTATCTATGGTGTCTACAGTGTGTATCTATGGTGTCTGGGGGTGTACAGTGTGTATCTATGGTGTCTACAGTGTGTATCTATGGTGTCTGGGGTGTACAGTGTGTATCTATGGTGTCTGGGGGGTGTACAGTGTGTATCTATGGTGTCTGGGGTGTACAGTGTGTATCTATGGTGTCTGGGGGGTGTACAGTGTGTATCTATGGTGTCTGGGGTGTACAGTGTGTATCTATGGTGTCTGGGGGTGTACAGTGTATCTATGGTGTCTGGGGGTGTACAGTGTGTATCCATGGTGCATCCATGGTGTCTACAGTGTATCTATGGTGTCTGGGGGGTGTACAGTGTGTATCTATGGTGTCTGGGGGTGTACAGTGTGCATCTATGGTGTCTACAGTGTGTATCTATGGTGTCTGGGGGGTGTGATTGTGCATGTATGTGTGTCCATCGTTCAGTGGCAGCAGCAACCCTTTTGCAGAAATGTGTGACAGGCATTTGAAGGGTTGTGTGGGGAAAGAGTTAACAGTGTCAGTTTGGGTAAGAGGTAAGCTTTCTGGTCAGTTTGGGGTAAGAGGTAACGTTGTCAGCTTTCTGGTCAGTTTGGGGTAAGAGGTAACGTTGTCCATGGCGCACAGTTTCCATGGTGTTTGTACAGTGTATCCATGGTGTCCACAGTGTCCATCCATGGTGTCCGGGGGTGTACAGTGTGTATCCATGGTGTCCACAGTGCGCATCCATGGGTGTACAGCAGTGCATCCATGGTGCGTTTTATGGTGCGGTAACAGTGTGTATCCATGGTGTCCGGGGGGGTACAGTGTATCCATGGTGCATCCATGGTGTACAGTGTGCATCCATGGTGTCCGGGGGTGTACAGTGTGCATCCATGGCGTCCGGGGGTCCACAGTGCATCCATGGTGTCCGGGGGGTACAGTGTACAGTGTGCATCCATGGTGTGTAACAGTGTGTATCCATGGTGCCTCATGGGTGCACAGTGCATCCATGGTGTCCGGGGGTGCACAGTGTGCATCCATGGTGTCCGGGGGTGCACAGTGTGCATCCATGGTGTCCGGGGGTACAGTGTGTATCCATGGTGTCCGGGGGTCCACAGTGTGTATCCATGGTGTCCGGGGGCGTACAGTGTATCCATGGTGCATCCTGGGGGTGCACAGTGCATCCATGGTGTCATGGTCTACAGTGTGCATCCATGGTCCACAGTGTCCATCCATGGTGTGTGTGTGCATCCATGGTGTCCACAGTGTGTATCCATGGTGTCCGGGGGCACAGTGTGCATCCATGGTGTTTATGGTGGGTGTGTATCCAGTCCGGGGGTGTACAGTGTATCCATGGTGTATCCATGGTGTAACAGTGTGTATCCATGGTGTCCGGGGGGTACAGTGCATCCATGGTGTCCGGGGGTCCATGGTGCATCCATGGCGTCTGGGGGTACAGTGTATCCATGGTGTCCACAGTGTATCCATGGGTCCGGGGGCGTACAGTGCATCCATGGTGTCCGGGGGCGCAACAGTGTGTAATCAATGGTGCGGGGGTACATGGTGTGTGTATCCATGGTGTCCAGGGGTCACAGTATCCATGGTGTCCAGGGGGTCCACAGTGTGTATCCATGGTGTCCGGGGGTGTACAGTGTGTATCCATGGTGTCCACAGTGTATCCATGGCATGACCATGGTTGCAACAGTGCATCCATGGTGTCCGGGGGCGCACAGCGTGCATCCATGGTGTCCGGGGGTGCACAGTGCATCCATGGCGTGCATCCATGGCGTACAGTGTGTGATCCATGGTGTCCGGGGGTACAGCGTGTATCCATGGTGTCCGGGGGTGTACAGCGTCCACAGTATCCATGGTGCATCCATGGTGGGGGTGTACAGTGCATCCATGGTGTCCGGGGGTGTACAGCGTGCATCCACAGTGTGCATCCATGGTGTCCGGGGGGTGCATCCATGGTGTCCACAGTGTGCATCCATGGTGTCCGATGGTGGTACAGTGTGCATCCATGGTGTCCACAGTGCATCCATGGTGTCCGGGGGGTACAGTGTGTATCCATGGTGTCCGGGGGTGTACAGTGTGCATCCATGGTGTCCGGGGGTGCACAGTGTGTATCCATGGTGTCCGGGGGCGTACAGTGTGTATCCATGGTGTCCGGGGGTCCACAGCTCCATCCATGGTGTCCGGGGGTGCACAGTGTATCCATGGTGTCCGGGGGTGCACAGTGCATCCATGGTGTCCACAGTGTGGGTTTATGGTGTGTACAGTGTGTATCCATGGTGTCCGGGGGGGGTGAAGAAAGCGTGCATCCATGGTGTCTGGGGGGGGTGCACAGTGTCCGGGGGTCCACAGTGTGTATCCATGGGTGTCACAGTGCATCCATGGTGTCCGGGGGCGTACAGTGTGCATCCATGGTGCGGGGGTGCACATCCATCCATGGTGTCCGGGGGTCCACAGTGTGCATCCATGGTGTCCGGGGGTGCACAGTGCATCCATGGTGTCCACAGTGCATCCATGGTGTCCGGGGGGTGTACAGTGCATCCATGGTGTCCACAGTGCATCCATGGCGTCCGGGGGGTACAGTGCGTATCCATGGTGTCCGGGGGGTACACAGTGCGTATCCATGGTGTCCGGGGGTACAGTGTATCCATGGTGTCCGGGGGTCCACAGTGTGCATCCATGGTGTCCGGGGGCGTACAGTGTGCATCCATGGTGTCCGGGGGTGCACAGTGTGCATCCATGGTGTCCATGGTGTAACAGTGTGCATCCATGGTGTCCGGGGGGGCACAGTGTGCATCCATGGTGTCCGGGGGTGTACAGTGTGCATCCATGGTGTCCGGGGGGTACAGTGCATCCATGTGCATCCATGGTGTCCGGGGTGTACAGTGTGCATCCATGGTGTCCGGGGGGCACAGTGTGCATCCATGGTGTCCGGGGGGTACAGTGCATCCATGGTGTCCGGGGGTCCACAGTGCATCCATGGTGTCCGGGGGTGCACAGTGCATCCATGGTGTCCGGGGGTCCACAGTGCATCCATGGTGTCCGGGGGTCCACAGTGAGCATCCATGGCGTCCAAACCACAGGGCATCCATGGCGTGCATCCATGGGTCCGGGGGGTACAGTGCATCCATGGTGTCCCACAGTAATCCATGGTGTCCGGGGGTGCACAGTGTGCATCCATGGTGTCCGGGGGTGCACAGTGTGCATCCATGGTGTCCGGGGTAACAGTGTGTCCATGGTGTCCGGGGGTGTACACGTGCATCCATGGTGTCCGGGGGTGTACAGTGCATCCATGGTGTCCGGGGGTCCACAGTGCATCCATGGTGTCCGGGGGGGCACAGTGCATCCATGGTGTCCGGGGGCGCACAGTGTGCATCCATGGTGTCCGGGGGTGCACAGTGTGCATCCATGGTGTCCGGGGGTGCACAGTGCATCCATGGTGTCCGGGGGGCACAGTGCATCCATGGTGTCCGGGGGTGCACAGCGTGTATCCATGGTGTCCGGGGGCGTACAGTGCGTATCCATGGTGTCCACAGTGTGCATCCATGGTGTCCGGGGGGTACAGTGTGTATCCATGGTGTCCGGGGGTGCACAGTGTGCATCCATGGTGTCCGGGGGGTACAGTGCATCCATGGTGTCCGGGGGGCAACAGTGTGCATCCATGGTGTCCACAGTGCATCCATGGTGTCCGGGGGTAACAGTGTGTATCCATGGTGTCCGGGGGTGTACAGTGTGTATCCATGGTGTCCGGGGGCGTACAGTGTGCATCCATGGTGTCCACAGTGTGCATCCATGGTGTCCGGGGGTGTACAGTGTGCATCCATGGTGTCCGGGGGTGCAACAGTGTATCCATGGTGTCCACAGTGTGCATCCATGGTGTCCGGGGGTGTACAGTGTGCATCCATGGTGTCCGGGGGGGCGCAGTATCCATGGTGTCCGGGGGTGTACAGCGTATCCATGGTGTCCGGGGGTGCACAGTGTGCATCCATGGTGTCCACAGTGTGCATCCATGGTGTCCGGGGGGCACAGTGCGTGCATCCATGGTGTCCGGGGGTGTACAGTGTGCATCCATGGTGTCCAAGTGTGTGCATCCATGGTGTCCAGTACAGTGTATCCATGGTGTCCGGGGGTGCAGTGTATCCATGGTGTCCGGGGGTGTACAGTGTGTATCCATGGTGTCCGGGGGGTACAGTGTGTATCCATGGTGTCCGGGGGTGTACAGTGTGCATCCATGGTGTCCGGGGGTGTACAGTGTGCATCCATGGTGTCCGGGGGTCCACAGTGATCCATGGTGTCCGGGGGTGTACAGTGTGTATCCATGGTGTAAAAGTGTGTATCCATGGTGTCCGGGGGTGTACAGTGTGCATCCATGGTGTCCGGGGGGCACAGTGTGTATCCATGGTGTCCACACAGGCATCCATGGTGTCCGGGGGTGTACAGTGTGTATCCACAGTGCATCCATGGTGTCCGGGGGTGTACAGTGTGCATCCATGGTGTCCGGGGGCACATATGTGCATCCATGGTGTCCGGGGGTGTACAGTGTGCATCCATGGTGTCCGGGGGCAGTGCAACATGGTGTCCATCCATGGCATCCATGGCGTCCACAGTGCATCCATGGTGTCCGGGGGCAACAGCGTGCATCCATGGTGTCCGGGGGTCCACAGTGCATCCATGGTGTCCGGGGGTCCACAGTGTGCATCCATGGCAGTCGGGGGTGTACAGTGTATCCATGGTGTCCACAGTGCATCCATGGTGTCCGGGGGTACAGTGTGTATCCATGGTGTCCGGGGGTGTACAGTGTGTATCCATGGTGTCCGGGGGTGTACAGTGCATCCATGGTGTCCGGGGGTGCACAGTGTGCATCCATGGTGTCCGGGGGTCCACAGTGCATCCATGGTGTCCGGGGGTGCCACAGTGCATCCATGGTGTCCGGGGGTGCACAGTGCATCCATGGTGTGGTGCATCCATGGTGGGGGCAACAGTGCATCCATGGTGTCCGGGGGTAACAGTGTGCATCCATGGTGTCCACAGTGTCCATCCATGGTGTCCGGGGGTACAGTGTGCATCCATGGTGTCCGGGGGGCACAGTGCATCCATGGTGTCCGGGGGTCCACAGTGCATCCATGGTGTCCGGGGGTCCACACAGCATCCATGGCGTCCAACAGTGCATCCATGGTGTCCGTGTGCAAGTGTGCATCCATGGTGTCCGGGGGTGCACAGTGTGCATCCATGGTGTCCGGGGGGTACAGTGTGCATCCATGGTGTCCGGGGGTGTACAGTGCATCCATGGTGTCCGGGGGTACAGTGTGCATCCATGGTGTCCGGGGGTGCACAGTGTATCCATGGTGTCCGGGGGGTACAGTGCGCATCCATGGTGTCCGGGGGCGTACAGCGTGTATCCATGGTGTCCGGGGGTCCACAGGTGTATCCATGGTGTCCGGGGGGTACAGTGCATCCATGGTGTCCATGGTGTACAGTGTATCCATGGTGTCCGGGGGTACCAGTGTGCATCCATGGTGTCCGGGGGTACAGCGCATCCATGGTGTCCATGGGGTCCACAGTGCATCCATGGTGTCCGGGGGTCCACAGTGTGTATCCATGGTGTCCGGGGGTGTACAGTGCATCCACAGTGTATCCATGGTGTCCGGGGTGTCCACGTATCCATGGTGCGGCATCCATGGTGTCCGGGGGGGTGCATCCACAGTGCATCCATGGTGTCCGGGGGTCCACAGTGCATCCATGGTGTCCACAGTGTGCATCCATGGTGTCCGGGGGTGTACAGCATCCATGGTGTCCGGGGGTACACAGTGTGCATCCATGGTGTCCGGGGGGTACAGTGTGCATCCATGGTGTCCGGGGGTGTACAGTGCGTATCCATGGTGTCCGGGGGTGTACAGTGTGCATCCATGGTGTCCGGGGGTGCACAGTGCATCCATGGTGTCCACAGTGTCCATCCATGGTGTCCGGGGGCGCACAGCGTGCATCCATGGTGTCACGGCATCCATGGTGTCCACAGTGTGCATCCATGGTGTCCATGGGTGCGTACAGTGCATCCATGGTGTCCGGGGGCGCACAGTGTGCATCCATGGTGTCCGGGGGTACAGTGTGCATCCATGGTGTCCGGGGGTCACAGTGTGCATCCATGGTGTCCGGGGGCACAGTGCATCCATGGTGTCCGGGGGTCCACAGTGTGCATCCATGGTGTCCGGGGGTCCACAGTGCATCCATGGTGTCCGGGGGTCCACAGTGCATCCATGGTGTCCGGGGGTCCACAGTGCATCCATGGTGTCCACAGTGTGCATCCATGGTGTCCGGGGGTGCACAGCGTGCATCCATGGTGTCCGGGGGGTACAGTGTATCCATGGTGTCTGGGGGTACAGTGTGTATCCATGGTGTCCGGGGGTGTACAGTGTATCCATGGTGTCCGGGGGTACAGTGTGCATCCATGGTGTCCGGGGGTGTACAGTGTGCATCCATGGTGTCACAGTGTATCCATGGTGTCCGGGGGTGTACAGTGTGTATCCATGGTGTCCGGGGGGTACAGTGCATCCATGGTGTCGGGGGTGTACAGTGTCCATCCATGGTGTCCGGGGGTGCACAGTGTATCCATGGTGTCCGGGGGCACAGTGTGCATCCATGGTGTCCGGGGGTCCACAGTGTATCCATGGTGTCCAGGGTATATATGGTGTCCACAGGCATCCATGGTGTCCGGGGGCACAGTGTGCATCCATGGTGTCCGGGGGTGCACAGTGTGCATCCATGGTGTCCGGGGGTGTACAGTGCATCCATGGTGTCCGGGGGTGCACAGTGTGCATCCATGGTGTCCGGGGGGTGTACAGTGCATCCATGGTGTCCGGGGGTGTACAGTGTGCATCCATGGTGTCCGGGGGGTACAGTGTGCATCCATGGTGTCCGGGGGTCCACAGTGCATCCATGGTGTCCGGGGGTCCACAATCCATGGTGTCCACAGTGCATCCATGGCGTCTTAGGGGGGCACAGCGTGCATCCATGGTGTCCGGGGGTGCACAGTGTGCATCCATGGTGTCCGGGGGTGGTGCATCCATGGTGTCCACAGTGTGCATCCATGGTGTCATGGGGGGTACAGTGTGCATCCATGGTGTCCGGGGGTGTACAGTCAGCATCCATGGTGTCCGGGGGTGTACAGTGTGTATCCATGGTGTCCGGGGGTCCACAGTGTGTATCCATGGTGTCCGGGGGGTACAGTGTGCATCCATGGTGTCCATGGTGGGGTACAGTACAGTGCATCCATGGTGTCCGGGGGTCCACAGTGCATCCATGGTGTCCGGGGGGGTGCATCCATGGTGTCCACAGTGTGCATCCATGGTGTCCGGGGGTGTACAGTGTATCCATGGTGTCCGGGGGTCCACAGTGCATCCATGGTGTCCGGGGGTACAGTGCGTATCCATGGTGTCCACAGTGCATCCATGGTGTCCGGGGGTGTACAGTGTGCATCCATGGTGTCCACACAGTGCATCCATGGTGTCCGGGGGTGTACAGTGCATCCATGGTGTCCACAGTGTGCATCCATGGTGTCCGGGGGTGCACAGTGCATCCATGGTGTCCGGGGGTGTACAGTGTGCATCCATGGTGTCCGGGGGTGCACAGTGTATCCATGGCGTCCGGGGGTACAGTGTGTATCCATGGTGTCCGGGGGTGCACAGGGCATCCATGGCGTCCACAGTGTGCATCCATGGTGTCCGGGGGTGTACAGTGTGCATCCATGGTGTCCGGGGGGGTGTAAATCCATGGTGTCCGGGGTGTACAGTGCATCCATGGTGTCCGGGGGTGCACAGTGCATCCATGGTGTCCGGGGGTGTACAGTGCATCCATGGTGTCCCACAGTGCATCCATGGTGTCCGGGGGTGCACAGTGCATCCATGGTGTGTACAGTGTATCCATGGTGTCCACAGTGCATCCATGGTGTCCGGGGGTGTACAGTGCATCCATGGTGTCCGGGGGTGTACAGTGTGCATCCATGGTGTCCGGGGGTGCAACAGTGTGTATCCATGGTGTCGGGGGTGTACAGTGTGTATCCATGGTGTCCGGGGGTGCACAGTGCATCCATGGTGTCCGGGGGTGTACAGTGTGTATCCATGGTGTCCGGGGGTACAGTGCGGCATCCATGTGTCCACAGTGCATCCATGGTGTCCCACAGTGTGTATCCATGGTGTCCGGGGGTACAGTGCATCCATGGTGTCATCCATGGTGTCCGGGGGTGTACAGTGCATCCATGGTGTCCGGGGGTACAGTGTGCATCCATGGTGTCCGGGGGTCCACAGTGTGCATCCATGGTGTCCGGGGGTACACAGTGCATCCATGGTGTCCGGGGGGTACAGTGCATCCATGGTGTCCGGGGGGTACAGTGTGCATCCATGGTGTCCACAGTGCATCCATGTACAGTGTATCCATGGTGTCCAGCACAGTGTATCCATGGTGTCGGGGGGCACAGCGTGTATCCATGGTGTCCGGGGGTGCACAGTGTATCCATGGTGTCTGGGGGTACAGTGCATCCATGGTGTCCGGGGGGTACAGTGCATCCATGGTGTCCACAGTGTGCATCCATGGCGTCCGGGGGTACAGTGTGCATCCATGGTGTCCACAGTGTATCCATGGTGTCCGGGGGTACAGTGTGCATCCATGGTGTCCGGGGGCGTACAGTGTGTATCCATGGTGTCCATGGGGGCCACAGTGCATCCATGGTGTCCGGGGGGTGACAGTGTGCATCCATGGTGTCCACAGTGTATCCATGGTGTCCGGGGGTGCACAGTGTGTGCATCCATGGTGTCCGGGGGTGTACAGTGCATCCATGGTGTCCGGGGGTCCACAGTGTGTATCCATGGTGTCCGGGGGCGTAACAGTGTGCATCCATGGTGTCCGGGGTCCACAGTGTGTATCCATGGTGTGTACAGCGTGCATCCATGGTGTCCGGGGGGTACAGTGTGCATCCATGGTGTCCACAGTGCATCCATGGTGTCCGGGGGTGTACAGTGTGTATCCATGGTGTCCGGGGGTGCACAGTGTATCCATGGTGTCCGGGGGCACAGTGCATCCATGGTGTCCGGGGGTGTACAGTGTGCATCCATGGTGTCCTGGGGGGTGTACAGTGTATCCATGGTGTCCGGGGGCGTACAGTGTGCATCCATGGTGTCCGGGGGGTACAGTGTGCATCCATGGGTGTCCGGTATCCATGGGTCCACAGTGTGTATCCATGGTGTCCGGGGGTGTACAGTGTGCATCCATGGCGTCCGGGGGTGTCCACAGCAGTATCCATGGCGTCCGGGGGGTACAGTGCATCCATGGCGTCCACAGTGCATCCATGGTGTCCGGGGGCAACAGCGCATCCATGGTGTCCGGGGGTGTACAGTGCATCCATGGTGTCCGGGGGCGCACAGTGCATCCATGGTGTCCGCATCCATGGGCGGGGTCCACAGCGTGCATCCATGGCGTCCGGGGGGTACAGTGCATCCATGGTGTCCGGGGGTGTACAGTGTGCATCCATGGCGTCCGGGGGTGTACAGTGCATCCATGGCGTCCGGGGGGTGCAGTGTGTATCCATGGTGTCCGGGGGGTACATCCATGGTGTCCGGGGTACAGTGTATCCATGGTGTCCGGGGGTGCACAGTGCATCCATGGTGTCCACAGTGTATCCATGGTGTCCGGGGGCAACAGTGTGTATCCATGGTGTCCGGGGGGCACAGTGTGCATCCATGGTGTCCGGGGGTCCACAGTGTGCATCCATGGTGTCCGGGGGGTACAGTGTGCATCCATGGTGTCCGGGGGGTACAGTGTACATGGTGTCTGGGGTACAGCGTGCATCCATGGTGTCCGGGGGTGCACAGTGTGCATCCATGGGTCCACAGTGTACCATGGTGTCCGGGGGTGCACAGTGCATCCATGGTGTCCGGGGGTGTACAGTGTGTATCCATGGTGTCCGGGGGTACAGTGTGTATCCATGGTGTCCGGGGTGTACAGTGTGCATCCATGGTGTCCGGGGGTCCACAGTGTGTATCCATGGTGTCCACAGTGTGCATCCATGGTGTCCGGGGGTGCAACAGTGTATCCATGGTGTCCGGGGGTCCACAGATCCATGGTGTCCGGGGGTCCATGGTATCCATGGTGTCCGGGGGGGTGTACAGTGTGTATCCATGGTGTCCACAGTGTGTATCCATGGTGTGGTGCACAGTGGGCATCCATGGTGTCCGGGGGTGTACAGTGTGTATCCATGGTGTCCGGGGGTAACAGTGTGTATCCATGGTGTCCTGGGGGGGTACAGTGCATCCATGGTGTCCGGGGTCCACAGTGTGTATCCATGGTGTCCGGGGGGTACAGTGCATCCATGGTGTCCGGGGGCAACAGTGTGTATCCATGGTGTCCAGTGCGTGCATCCATGGTGTCTGGGGGCACAGTGTATCCATGGTGTCCATGGTGCAACAGTGTGTATCCATGGTGTCCGGGGGTGCACAGTGTGCATCCATGGTGTCCATGGGGGTACAGTGCGCATCCATGGTGTCCGGGGGTGCACAGTGTGCATCCATGGTGTCCGGGGGTCCACAGTGCATCCATGGTGTCCGGGGGTCCACATCAGGTATCCATGGTGTCACAGTGGCATCCATGGTGTTTATGGTGTGTACAGTGTATCCATGGTGTCCGGGGGTGTACAGTGTGCATCCATGGTGTCCGGGGGTGTACAGTGCATCCATGGTGTCTGGGGGGTGTACAGTGTGCATCCATGGTGTCCGGGGGCGTACAGTGCATCCATGGTGTCCGGGGGGTACAGTGCATCCATGGCGTCCTGGGCAAAGCAGCCGTGATCCATGGTGTCCGGGGGTGCAAGTGTGTATCCATGGTGTCCGGGGGTCCACAGTGCATCCATGGTGTCCGGGGGTGCACAGTGTGTATCCATGGTGTCCACAGTGTCCATCCATGGTGTCCGGGGGTGTACAGTGTATCCATGGTGTCCACAGTGTCATATCCATGGTGTCCGGGGTGTACAGTGTGTATCCATGGTGTCCCACAGTGCATCCATGGTGTCCGGGGTGCACAGTGTGCATCCATGGTGTCCACAGTGCATCCATGGTGTCCGGGGGCACAGTGCATCCATGGCGTCCGGGGGGTACAGTGTGCATCCATGGTGTCCGGGGGGTATCCATGGGGTGCACAGTGCATCCATGGTGTCCGGGGGGTACAGTGTGCATCCATGGTGTCCGGGGGCACAGTGTGCATCCATGGTGTCCGGGGGTGTACAGTGTGTATCCATGGTGTCCGGGGGTACAGTGCATCCATGGTGTCCGGGGGTGCACAGTGTGCATCCATGGTGTCCGGGGGCAACAGTGTGCATCCATGGTGGCATCCATGGTGTACAGTGTGTATCCATGGTGTCCGGGGGTCCACAGTGCATCCATGGCACAGTGTGCATCCATGGTGTGTGCATGGTGTCCACAGTGAGCATCCATGGTGCTCTGTGGTGTCCACAGTGCATCCATGGTGTGTACAGTGTGTATCCATGGTGCACAGTGTGCATCCATGGTGTGCCAAATGATCCTTAAATGTAAATGTAAATGTAATGTAAATGCAGGTTTATGGTGCGTACAGTGTGTATCCATAAACGTACAGTATCCATGGTGTCCACAGTGTCCATCCATGGTGTCCACAGTGTGCATCCATGGTGTCCACAGTGTGCATCCATGGGTGCAACAGTGCATCCATGGTGTCCATGGTGTCCATCCATGGCGTCCGGGGGTGTACAGTGTATCCATAAGCCAGCATCCACAGTGCATCCATGGTGTCCGGGGGTAACAGTGTGCATCCATGGTGTCCGGGGGTCCACAGTGCATCCATGGTGTCCGGGGGTGCACAGTGCATCCACAGTGCATCCATGGTGTAGAGTGTGCATCCATGGTGCATCCATGGCGTCCACAGTGCATCCATGGTGTCCGGGGGTGTACAGTGTGTATCCATGGCGTGCATCCATGGTGTAACAGTGCATCCATGGTGTCCGGGGGTCCACAGTGTGCATCCATGGTGTCCGGGGGTCCACAGCGTGCATCCATGGTGTCCGTATCCATGGTGCATCCATGTGCATCCAGTACAGTGTGTATCCATGGGTGTCATGGTGGGGGTGTATCCATGGTGTCCACAGTGTCCATCCATGGTGTCCGGGGGTACAGTGTATCCATGGTGTCCACATCCATACAGTGTGCATCCATGGGCGTTTCCATGGTGTACAGTGTGCATCCATGGTGTCCGGGGGTACAGTGCATCCATGGTGCATCCATGGGTACGTCCATGGTGTCCGGGGGTACAGTGTGCATCCATGGTGTCATGGGGGTCCACAGTGCATCCATGGTGTCCGGGGGTGTACAGTGTGCATCCATGGTGTCCACAGTGTGCATCCATGGTGTCCGGGGGTGCACAGTGTGCATCCATGGTGTCCGGGGGTGCACAGTGCATCCATGGTGTCCGGGGCGTACAGTATCCATGGTGTCCGGGGGTGTACAGTGTGCATCCATGGTGTCCGGGGTCCACAGTGTATCCATGGTGTCCGGGGGTCCACAGTGTGCATCCATGGTGTCTGGGGGTGTACAGTATCCATGGTGTCCACAGTGCATCCATGGTGTCCGGGGGTACAGTGTATCCATGGTGTCCGGGGGTACAGTGTGCATCCATGGTGTCCGGGGGGTCCACAGTGTGTATCCATGGTGTCCGGGGGTACAGTGCATCCATGGTGTCCACAGTGTGCATCCATGGTGTCGGGGGTGTACAGTGTGCATCCATGGTGTCCGGGGGCGTACAGTGCATCCATGGTGTCGGGTGCAAACAGTGCATCCATGGTGTCCGGGGGCGTACAGTGTGTATCCATGGTGTCCGGGGGTGCACAGTGCATCCATGGTGTCCGGGGGGGTGTGCATCCATGGTGTCCACAGTGTGCATCCATGGTGTCCGGGGGTAACAGTGTGCATCCATGGTGTCCGGGGGGTACAGTGCATATCCATGGTGTCCGGGGGTGTACAGTGTGCATCCATGGTGTCCGGGGGTGCAACAGTGTGCATCCATGGTGTCCGGGGGTACAGTGTGTATCCATGGTGTCCACAGTGCATCCATGGTGTCCGGGGGGGGTACAGCGTGCATCCATGGTGTCCGGGGGTGCACAGTGTATCCATGGTGTCCGGGGGTGCACAGTGTGCATCCATGGTGTCCGTATCCATGGTGGGGGGTGTACAGTGTGTATCCATGGTGTCCGGGGGCGTACAGTGTGTATCCATGGTGTCCGGGGGTGCACAGTGTGCATCCATGGTGTCCGGGGGCGTACAGTGTGTATCCATGGTGTCCGGGGGTGTACAGTGTGTATCCATGGTGTCCGGGGGGTACAGTGCATCCATGGTGTCCGGGGCGTGCACAGTGTGCATCCATGGTGTCCGGGGGTGCACAGTGTGCATCCATGCGTATCCATGGTGTACAGTGTGCATCCATGGTGTCCGGGGGGTCCACAGTGCATCCATGGTGATACATGGTGCTCCATGGTGGGGGTCCACAGTGAGCATCCATGGTGTCTGTGGTGTCCACAGTGTGCATCCATGGTGTGTACAGTGTGTATCCATGGTGCACAGTGTGCATCCATGGCCAAACGATCCAAATGTAAACGGGGTAATGTAAACGTAACGTAAACAGTGTGCATCCATGGTGTGTTTATGGGTGCAACAGTGTGCATCCATGGTGTCCACAGCGTCCATCCATGGTGTCCGGGGGGTACAGTGTGCATCCATGGTGTCCACAGTGTATCCATGGTCAACATGTGCATCCATGGTGCGTCCGGGGGTGCACAGTGCATCCATGGCGTCCCACAGTGCATCCATGGTGTCCATGGTGTAACAGTATCCATGGTGTCCGGGGGTGCACAGTGTGCATCCATGGTGTCCGGGGGTCCACAGTGTGTATCCATGGTGTCCGGGGGTGTACAGCATCCACAGTGTGCATCCACAGTGCATCCATGGTGTTATGGGTGTACAGTGTGCATCCATGGTGTCCGGGGGTGCACAGTGTATCCATGGTGGTGTCCGGGGGTGCACAGTGTGCATCCATGGTGTCCGGGGGTGCACAGGCATCCATGGTGTCCGGGGGTCCACAGTGGCATCCATGGTGTCCACAGTGCATCCACAGTGCATCCATGGTGCGCACAGTGCATCCATGGGTGTTTATGGTGTGTACAGTGTGCATCCATGGTGTCCACAGTGTCCATCCATGGTGTCCGGGCATCCATGGTGTCCACAGTGCATCCATGGTCCGGGTGCACAGTGTGCATCCATGGTGTCCGGGGGTGCGTACAGTGCATCCATGGTGTCCACAGTGTGTATCCATGGTGCATCCATGGTGCGTACAGTGTGCATCCATGGTGTCCGGGGGTACATGTGCATCCATGGTGTCATGGGGGTCCACAGTGTGCATCCATGGTGTCCGGGGGTGCAACAGTGTGCATCCATGGTGTCCACATCCATGGTGTCCGGGGGTACAGTGCATCCATGGTGTCCGGGGGTGCACAGTGTGCATCCATGGTGTCCGGGGGTGCACAGTGTGCATCCATGGTGTCCGGGTACAGCGTGCATCCATGGTGTCCGGGGGTCCACAGTGTGTATCCATGGTGTCCGATGGTCCACAGTGTGCATCCATGGTGTCTGGGGGTCCACATCAGTGCATCCATGGTGTCCACAGTGTGTATCCATGGTGTCCGGGGGCGTACAGTGTGTAATCCATGGTGTCTGGGGGTGTACAGTGTGCATCCATGGTGTCCATGGGGTACAGTGCATCCATGGTGTCCGGGGGGTACAGTGTGCATCCATGGTGTCCGGGGGTACAGTGCATCCATGGTATCCGGGGGTGCACAGTGTGCATCCATGGTGTCCACAGTGTGCATCCATGGTGTCCGGGGGTACAGTGTATCCACAGTGTGTATCCATGGTGTCCGGGGGTCCACAGTGCATCCATGGTGTCCACAGTGTGCATCCATGGTGTCCACAGTGCATCCATGGTGTCCGGGGGTGTACAGTGTGTATATGGTGTCCGGGGGTGTACAGTGTGTATCCATGGTGTCCGGGGGTCCACAGTGTGTATCCATGGTGTCCGGGGGTGTACAGTGGTATCCATGGTGTCCGGGGGTGCACAGTGCATCCATGGTGTCGGGGGGGCAAGTAGCATCCATGGTGTCCACAGTGTGCATCCATGGTGTCCGGGGGTGTACAGCGTGCATCCATGGTGTCCGGGGGTGTACAGTGTATCCATGGTGTCCGGGGGTGTACAGTGCATCCATGGTGTCCGGGGGCGTACAGTGTATCCATGGTGTCCGGGGGTGTACAGTGTATCCATGGTGTCCACAGTGCATCCATGGTGTCCGGGGGTGTACAGTGTGTATCCATGGTGTCCGGGGGGTACAGCGTGCATCCATGGTGTCCGGGGGTGCAACAGTGCGGCATCCATGGTGTCCACAGCACAGTGTGCATCCATGGTGTCCGGGGGTGCACAGTGCATCCATGGTGTCCGGGGGGTACAGTGTGCATCCATGGTGTCCAGTGTGTATCCATGGTGTCCGGGGGTACAGCGTGCATCCATGGTGTCTGGGGGGGCAGCATCCATGGTGTGTACAGTGTATCCATGGTGTCCGGGGGTGCACAGTGTGTATCCATGGTGTCCGGGGGTGTACAGGCATCCATGGTGTCCGGGGGTAACAGTGTGCATCCATGGTCCGGGGGGTACAGTGCATCCATGGGTCCGGGGGTGTACAGTGTGTATCCATGGCGTCCACATCCATGGTGTCCGGGGGTGTACATCCATGGTGTCCGGGGGTACATCCATGGTGTCCGGGGGCGTCCACAGTGTGCATCCATGGTGTCTGGGGGTGTACAGTGTGCATCCATGGTGTCCACAGTGTATCCATGGTGTCTGGGGGTGTACAGTGTGCATCCATGGTGTCCAAGTGGGGTCTGGGGGGTACAGTGTATCCATGGTGTCCGGGGGTGTACAGTGTGCATCCATGGTGTCCGGGGGTCCACAGTGTCCATCCATGGTGTCTGGGGGTGTACAGTGTGCATCCATGGTGTCCACAGTGTGCATCCATGGGGGTGTACAGTGTGCATCCATGGTGTCCGGGGTGTACAGTGCATCCATGGTGTCCGGGGGTGCACAGTGTGTATCCATGTGTCCACAGTGCATCCATGGTGTCCGGGGGTGCACAGTGTGCATCCATGGTGTCCGGGGGTGTACACAGTGCATCCATGGTGTCCGGGGGTCCACAGTGTGTATCCATGGTGTCCGGGGGTGTACAGTGTATCCATGGTGTCCGGGGGTGTGCAGTGTATCCATGGTGTCCATGGGGGGTGTACAGTGCGTATCCATGGTGTCCGGGGGTGCAGTGTGCATCCATGGTGTCCGGGGGTGCAGTGTGCATCCATGGTGTCCGGGGGGTACAGTGTGCATCCATGGTGTCCGGGGGTCCACAGTGTGCATCCATGGTGTCCGGGGGCGTACCAGTGTGCATCCATGGTGTCCGGGGGTGTACAGTGTGTATCCATGGTGTCCGGGGGTGCACAGTGTGCATCCATGGTGTCCGGGGGTGTACAGTGTGCATTTATGGTGTCCAAAAATAGTCCAGGCATCCATGGTGTCCGGGGGTGTACAGTGTGCATCCATGTCCACAGTGCATCCATGGGGTCCACAGTGTGTATCCATGGTGTCCGGGGGTGTACAGTGTGTATCCATGGTGTCCGGGGGTACAGTGTGCATCCATGGTGTCCGGGGGTGCAACAGTGCATCCATGGTGTCCGGGGGTGTACAGTGTATCCAGTCCACAGTGTATCCATGGTGTCCGGGGGGTCCACAGTGTGCATCCATGGTGTCCGGGGGTGCACAGTGCATCCATGGTGTCCGGGGGTCCACAGTGTATCCATGGTGTCCGGGGGTGTACAGTAGGCATCCATGGTGTCCACAGTGTATCCATGGTGTCCGGGGGGCACAGTGTATCCATGGTGTCCGGGGGGGTGTACAGTGTGCATCCATGGTGTCCGGGGGCGTACAGTGTATCCATGGTGTCTGGGGGTCCACAGTGTGCATCCATGGTGTCTGGGGGTGCACAGTGTGTATCCATGGTGTCTGGGGGTACAGTGTGCACAGTGTCCACAGTGTGTATCCATGGTGTCTGGGGGTGTACAGTGTGCATCCATACAGCGTGTATCCATGGTGTCCGGGGGTGTACAGTGTGCATCCATGGTGTCCGGGGGTGTACAGTGTGTATCCATGGTGTCCATGGTGTCTGGGGGTGCATCCATGGTGTCCTTACATTGTGCATCCATGGTGTCCAGTGTGCATCCATGGCGCTTCCATGGTACAGTGGCATCCATGGCGTCCACAGTGCATCCAAGGAGTCCGGGGGTGTACAGTGTATCCATGGTGTCCGGGGGTCGTCCGGGGGAACAAAACAGTGCATCCATGGTGTCCGGGGGGTACAGCATCCATGGGTGTCCAGGACCATGGTGTCCGGGGGTGTACAGTGTGTATCCATGGTGTCCGGGGGTCCACAGTGCATCCATGGTGTCCGGGGGTGTACAGTGTGTATCCATGGTGTCCACAGTGCATCCATGGTGTCCAAAGTGTACAGTGTGTATCCATGGTGTCCGGGGGTGTACAGTGTGTATCCATGGTGTCCGGGGGTGTACAGTGTGTATCCATGGTGTCCGGGGGGTACAGTGCATCCATGGTGTCCGGGGGTGCAACAGTGCATCCATGGTGTCCGGGGGTCCACAGTGTGCATCCATGGTGTCCACAGTGTATCCATGGTGTCCGGGGGTGTACAGTGTGTATCCATGGTGTCCACAACATGCATATCCATGGTGTCCGGGGGTGCACAGTGTGTATCCATGGTGTCTGGGGGTGTACAGTGTGTATCCATCGTGTCTGGGGGGTGCACAGTGTGGTATCCATGGTGTCTACAGCATCCATGGTGTCCCGGGGTACAGTGTGCATCCATGGTGTCCGGGGGTGTACAGTGTGCATCCATGGTGTCCGGGGGTACAGTGTGTATCCATGGCGTCCACAGTGTGCATCCATGGTGTCCGGGGGTACAGTGTGCATCCATGGTGTCCGGGGGTGCACAGTGCATCCATGGCGTCCGGGGGGCACAGTGCATCCATGGTGTCCGGGGGTGTACAGTGTGCATCCATGGTGTCCGGGGGTACAGTGCATCCATGGTGTCCGGGGGTGTACAGGCATCCATGGTGTCCGGGGGTGTACAGGCATCCATGGTGTCCGGGGGCGTACAGTGTGCATCCATGGCGTGCATCCATGGTGTGGTACAGGCATCCATGGTGTCCGGGGGTCCACAGTGTGTATCCATGGGCACAGTGTGCATCCATGGTGTGTGCATGGTGTCCACAGTGAGCATCCATGGTGTTCTGGTGGTGTCCACAGTGTGCATCCATGGTGTGGCGTAACAGTGTGCATCTGGCGGCGTACAGTGTGCATCCATGGTGTGCTAAATGACCTAAATGTAAACGTAAAATGTAATGTAAAATGTGTGTTCTATGGTGTGTACAGTGTATCCATGGTGTGCTTTATGGTGTGCACAGTGTGTATCCATGGTGTCCACAGTGTCCATCCATGGTGTCCGGGGGGGTGTACAGTGTGCATCCATGGTGTCCACAGTGTATTCATGGTGCGTACAGTGCATCCATGGTGCTTCGATGGTGTGCACAGTGTGCATCCATGGTGTCCAAAGACAGTGTGTATCCATGTTGTGCATCCATGGTGTACAGGCATCCATGGTGTCCGGGGGTGTACAGTGTGTATCCATGGTGTCCGGGGGTCCACAGTGTGTATCCATGGTGTCCGGGGGCGTACAGTGTGTATCCATATGCGTGCATCCATGGTGTGTAGAGTGTGTATCCATGGTGCGTCGATGGGTACAGTGTGCATCCATGGTGTCCGGGGGGGTGCATCCAGTGGTAATCCATGGTGTACAGTATCCATGGCGTCCGGGGGCACAGTGCATCCATGGTCCGGGGGTACAGTGTGTGATCCATGGCGTCTGGGGGTCCACAGCGTGCATCCATGGTGTCCATGGTGCGGTCATGGTGTATCCATCCATGGTGTGTGTCCATCCATGGTGTCCGGGGGCGTACAGTGTGTATCCACATGGTGCAGTGCGCATCCATGGTGTCCACAGTGCATCCATGGCGTCCACAGTGTCCATCCATGGTGTCCGGGGGTACAGTGTATCCATGGTGTCCATGTGCATCCATGGCGTGTATCCATGGCGTCCACAGTGTGTATCCATGGTGTCCGGGGGTGCACAGTGTATCCATGGTGCATGGGGGTGCACAGTGCATCCATGGCGTCCGGGGGCGCACTGTGCATCCATGGCGTCCGCATCCATGGTGTCCAGTGTACAGTGTGCATCCATGGCGTCCGGGGCGCACAGTGCATCCATGGTGTCCGGGGGGTCCAAGTGTGCATCCATGGCGTCCGGGGGTGCACAGTGCGTATCCATGGTGTCCACAGTGCGTACATGGCGTCCGGGGGCAACAGTGTGTATCCATGGTGTCCGGGGGTGCAATATGTATCCACGGTGTCCACAGTGCATCCATGGTGTCCAAAGTGTACAGTGTGTATCCATGGTGTCTGGGAGGTGCACAGTGTGTATCCATGGTGTCGGGGGGGTCCACAGCATCCATGGTGTCTGGGGGGTGTACAGTGTGCATTCATGGTGTCTGGGGGTGTACAGTGTATTCACGGTGTCTACAGTGTGTATCTATGGTGTCTGGGGGTACAGTGCATCTGATGCAGGTCCGGGGGCACAGTGCGTATCCATGGCGTCCGGGGTCCACAGGCAGTATCCATGGTGTCCGGGGGTGCACAGTGTGTATCCATGGTGTCCGGGGGCGTACAGTGTGTATCCATGGTGT
>NW_025748365.1:0-36121 GCF_021184085.1 Oncorhynchus gorbuscha
GGCTTAAGGACAACAACGTCAAAGTATTGGAGTGGCCATCACAAAGCCCCTGACCTCAATCTATAGAAAATTTGTGGGCAGAACTGAAAAACACGTGCGAGGCCTACAAACCACTGGGAATGTGATGAAAGAAATAAAAGCTGAAATAAATGATTCTCTCTACTCTTATTCGGACATTTCACATTCTTAAAATAAACTGTTTGATCCTAACTGACCTAAAACAGGATTACTAGGATTAAATGTCAGGAATTGTGAATAACTGAGTTTAAATGTATTTGGCTAAGGTGTACGGTAAACTTCTCTGACTTCAACTGTATGTCAATGACTTGGCGAGGGCACTAGAACAGTCTGCATCACCCGGCCTCACCCTACTAGAGTCTGTTTGCTGATGATCTGGTACTTCTGTTCCCAACCAAGGAGGGCCAACAGCAGCACCAATATATTCTATATCTTCTAGATCTTCTGATTCTGACAGTATGGTGTTCCAAAAGGTCCATTTGCCAGGACAATGTATACAAATTCCATCTAGCCACCATTGCCCTAGACCACATATTAAAAACTATACCTACCTCGGCCTTAACCTGAGCATCACAGGTAACTTCCACAAAGCTGTGAAAGATCTCAGAGACAAGGAAAGAAGGGTCGTCCACACCATCAAAAGGAACATGCAATTTGACATCCCAATTAGGATCTTGGTTAATTAAGCAGATATCACTCTATCCTCTCCTTTAAGCATATCACTCTATCCTCTCCTTTAAGCATATCACTCTATCCTCTCCTTTAAGCATATCACTCTATCCTCTCCTTTAAACATATCACTCTATCCTCTCCTTTAAACATATCACTCTATCCTCTCCTTTAAACATATCACTCTATCCTCTCCTTTAAACATATCACTCTATCCTCTCCTTTAAACATATCACTCTATCCTCTCCTTTAAACAGACCCTTTAAACATATCACTCTATCCTCTCCTTTAAACATATCACTATATCCCCCTCTCCTTTAAACAGACCCTTTGTATATCACTCTATCCTCTCCTTTAAACATATCACTCTATCCTCTCCTTTAAACATATCACTCTATCCTCTCCTTTAAACATACCCTTTAAACAAATCACTCTATCCTCTCCTTTAAACATATCACTCTATCCTCTCCTTTAAACAGACCCTTTAAACATATCACTCTATCCTCTCCTTTAAACATATCACTCTATCCTCTCCTTTAAACAGACCCTTTAAACATATCACTCTATCCTCTCCTTTAAACATATCACTCTATCCTCTCCTTTAAACATATCACTCTATCCTCTCCTTTAAACAGACCCTTTAAACATATCACTCTATCCTCTCCTTTAAACATATCACTATATCCTCTCCTTTAAACATATCACTCTATCCTCTCCTTTAAACACCCAACAAACATATCTCTCTATCCTCTCCTTTAAACATACCACTCTATCCTCTCCTTTATACACACCCTTTAAACATATCACTCTATCCTCTCCTTTAAACAGACCCTTTAAACATATCACTCTATCCTCTCCTTTAAACATACCACTCTATCCTCTCCCTTAAACAGACCCTTTAAATATATCACTCTATCCTCTCCTTTTATACATATCACTCTATCCTCTCTTTAAACATATCATCTATCCTCTCCTTTAAACATATCCTCTATCCTCTCCTTTAAACATACCCTTTAAACATATCACTCTATACTCTCCTTTAAACATATCCTCTATCCTCTCCTTTAAACATATCACTCTATCCTCTCCTTTAAGACATATCCTCTATCCTCTCCTTTAAACATACCCTTTAAACAAATCCTCTATCCTCTCCTTTAAACATATCACTCTATCCTCTCTTTAAACAGACCCTTTAAACATATCACTCTATCCTCTCCTTTAAACATATCACTCTATCCTCTCCTTTAAACATATCACTCTATCCTCTCCTTTAAACAGACCCTTTAAACATATCACTCTATCATCTCCTTTAAACATATCACTCTATCCTCTCCTTTAAACAGACCCTTTAAACATATCATCTATCCTCTCCTTTAAACATATCCTCTATCCTCTCCTTTAAACATATCACTTTATCCTCTCCTTTAAACAGACCCTTTAAACATATCACTCTATCCTCTCCTCTAAACATATCACTATATCCTCTCCTTTAAACATATCACTCTATCCTCTCCTTTAAACATATCACTTTATCCTCTCCTTTAAACAGACCCTTTAAACATATCACTATATCCTCTCCTCTAAACATATCACTATATCCTCTCCTTTAAACATATCACTCTATCCTCTCCTTTAAACATATCACTCTATCTGCTCCTTTAAACAGACCCTTTAAAAATCACTCTATGCTCTCCCTTAAACTGACCCTTTAAATATATCACTCTATCCTTTCCTTTATACATATCACTCTATCCTCTCCTTTAAACAGACCCTTTAAACATATCACTCTATCCTCTCTTTAAACATATCACTCTATCATCTCCTTTAAACAGACCCTTTAAACATATCTCATCTCTCGTTTAAACATATCACTCTATCCTCTCCTTTAAACAGACCCTTTAAACATATCCTCTATCCTCTCTTTAAACATATCACTCTATCCTCTCCTTTAAACATATCACTCTATCCTCTCCTTTAAACATATCACTCTATCCTCTCCTTTAAACAGACCCTTTAAACATATCACTCTATCCTCTCCTTTAAACATATCACTCTATCCTCTCCTTTAAATTTATCACTCTATCCTCTCCTTTAAACATACCTTTAAACATATCACTCTATCCTCTCCTTTAAACATATCACTCTATCCTCTCCTTTAAACATATCACTCTATCCTCTCCTTTAAACATATCATTCTATCCTCTCCTTTAAACATACCACTCTATCCTCTCCTTTAAACATATCACTATATCCTCTCCTTTAAACATACCACTCTATCCTATCCTTTAAACATATCACGCTATCCTCTCCTTTAAACATATCACTCTATCCTCTCCTTTAAACATATCACTCTATCCTCTCCTTTAAACATATCACTATATCCTTCCTTTAAACATACCCTTTAAACATATCACTCTATCCTCTCCTTTAAACATATCACTCTATCCTCTCCTTTAAACATACCCTTTAAACATATCACTCTATCCTCTCCTTTAAACATATCACTATATCCTCTCCTTTAAACATATCACTATATCATCTCCTTTAAACATATCACTCTATCCTCTCTTTTAAACATATCACTTTATCCTCTCCTTTAAACATATCACTCTATCCTCTCCTTTTAACATATCACTCTATCCTCTCCCTCTAAACAGACCCTTTAAACATACCACTCTATCCTCTCCTTTAAACAGACCCTTTAAATGTATCACTCTATCCTCTCCTTTAAACATATCACTCTATCCTCTCCTTTAAACATGCCACGCTATCCTCTCCTTTAAACATATCACTCTATCCTCTCCTTTAAACATATCACTCTATCATCTCCTTTAAACATATCACTCTATCCTCTCCTTTAAACATACCCTTTAAACAAATCACTCTATCCTCTCCTTTAAACATATCACTCTATCCTCTCCTTTAAACAGACCCTTTAAACATATCACTCTATCCTCTCCTTTAAACATATCACTCTATCCTCTCCTTTAAACATATCACTCTATCCTCTCCTTTAAACAGACCCTTTAAACATATCACTCTATCATCTCCTTTAAACATATCACTCTATCCTCTCCTTTAAACAGACCCTTTAAACATATCACTCTATCCTCTCCTTTATACATATCACTCTATCCTCTCCTTTAAACATATCACTCTACCCTCTCCTTTAAACATATCACTCTATCCTCTCCTTTAAACATACCACTCTATCCTCTCCTTTAAACATATCACTCTACCCTCTCCTTTAAACATATCACTCTATCCTCTCCTTTAAACATATCACTCTATCCTCTCCTTTAAACATATCACTATATCCTCTCCTTTAAACATACCCTTTAAACATATCACTCTATCCTCTCCTTTAAGCATACCACTCTATCCTCTCCTTTAAACATATCACTCTATCCTCTCCTTTAAACAGACCCTTTAAACATATCACTCTATCCTCTCCTTTAAACATATCACTCTATCCTCTCCTTTAAACATATCACTCTATCCTCTCCTTTAAACAGACCCTTTAAACATATCACTCTATCCTCTCCTTTAAACATATCATTATATCCTCTCCTTTAAACATATCACTCTATCCTCTCCTTTAAACAGACCCTTTAAACATATCACTCTATCCTCTCCTTTAAACATATCACTATATCCTCTCCTTTAAACATATCACTCTATCCTTTCCTTTAAACACACCCTTTAAACATATCACTCTATCCTCTCCTTTAAACATACCACTCTATCCTCTCCTTTATACACACCCTTTAAACATATCACTCTATCCTCTCCTTTAAACAGACCCTTTAAACATATCACTCTATCCTCTCCTTTAAACATATCACTCTATCCTCTCCTTTAAACATATCACTCTATCCTCTCCTTTAAACATATCACTCTATCCTCTCCTTTAAACAGACCCTTTAAACATATCACTCTATCCTCTCCTTTAAACATATCACTATATCCTCTCCTTTAAACAGACCCTTTAAACATATCACTCTATCCTCTCCTTTAAACATATCACTCTATCCTCTCCTTTAAACATATCACTCTATCCTCTCCTTTAAACATACCCTTTAAACAAATCACTCTATCCTCTCCTTTAAACATATCACTCTATCCTCTCCTTTAAACAGACCCTTTAAACATATCACTCTATCCTCTCCTTTAAACATATCATTCTATCCTCTCCTTTAAACATATCACTCTATCCTCTCCTTTAAACAGACCCTTTAAACATATCACTCTATCCTCTCCTTTAAACATATCACTATATCCTCTCCTTTAAACATATCACTCTATCCTTTCCTTTAAACACACCCTTTAAACATATCACTCTATCCTCTCTTTAAACATACCACTCTATCTCTCTCCTTTATACACCCTTTAAACATATCACTCTATCCTCTCCTTTAAACAGACCCTTTAAACATATCACTCTATCCTCTCCTTTAAACATATCACTCTATCCTCTCCTTTAAACATATCACTCTATCCTCTCCTTTAAACATATCACTCTATCCTCTCCTTTAAACAGACCCTTTAAACATATCACTCTATCCTCTCCTTTAAACATATCACTATATCCTCTCCTTTAAACAGACCCTTTAAACATATCACTCTATCCTCTCCTTTAAACATATCACTCTATCCTCTCCTTTAAACATATCACTCTATCCTCTCCTTTAAACATACCCTTTAAACAAATCACTCTATCCTCTCCTTTAAACATATCACTCTATCCTCTCCTTTAAACAGACCCTTTAAACATATCACTCTATCCTCTCCTTTAAACATATCACTCTATCCTCTCCTTTAAACAGACCCTTTAAACATATCACTCTATCCTCTCCTTTAAACATATCATCCTCTCCTTTAAACATATCCTCTATCCTCTCCTTTAAACAGACCCTTTAAACATATCACTCTATCCTCTCCTTTAAACATATCACTATATCCTCTCCTTTAAACATATCACTCTATCCTCTCCTTTAAACACACCCTTTAAACATATCACTCTATCCTCTCCTTTAAACATACCACTCTATCCTCTCCTTTATACACACCCTTTAAACATATCACTCTATCCTCTCCTTTAAACAGACCCTTTAAACATATCACTCTATCCTCTCCTTTAAACATACCACTCTATCCTCTCCCTTAAACAGACCCTTTAAATATATCACTCTATCCTCTCCTTTATACATATCACTCTATCCTCTCCTTTAAACATATCACTCTATCCTCTCCTTTAAACATATCACTCTATCCTCTCCTTTAAACATACCCTTTAAACATATCACTCTATCCTCTCCTTTAAACATATCACTCTATCCTCTCCTTTAAACATATCACTCTATCCTCTCCTTTAAACATATCACTCTATCCTCTCCTTTAAACATACCCTTTAAACAAATCACTCTATCCTCTCCTTTAAACATATCACTCTATCCTCTCCTTTAAACAGACCCTTTAAACATATCACTCTATCCTCTCCTTTAAACATATCACTCTATCCTCTCCTTTAAACATATCACTCTATCCTCTCCTTTAAACAGACCCTTTAAACATATCACTCTATCATCTCCTTTAAACATATCACTCTATCCTCTCCTTTAAACAGACCCTTTAAACATATCACTCTATCCTCTCCTTTAAACATATCACTCTATCCTCTCCTTTAAACATATCACTTTATCCTCTCCTTTAAACAGACCCTTTAAACATATCACTCTATCCTCTCCTCTAAACATATCACTATATCCTCTCCTTTAAACATATCACTCTATCCTCTCCTTTAAACATATCACTTTATCCTCTCCGTTAAACAGACCCTTTAAACATATCACTCTATCCTCTCCTCTAAACATATCACTATATCCTCTCCTTTAAACATATCACTCTATCCTCTCCTTTAAACATATCACTTTATCCTCTCCTTTAAACAGACCCTTTAAACATATCACTCTATCCTCTCCTCTAAACATATCACTATATCCTCTCCTTTAAACATATCACTCTATCCTCTCCTTTAAACATATCACTCTATCTGCTCCTTTAAACAGACCCTTTAAAAATCACTCTATGCTCTCCCTTAAACTGACCCTTTAAATATATCACTCTATCCTTTCCTTTATACATATCACTCTATCCTCTCCTTTAAACAGACCCTTTAAACATATCACTCTATCCTCTCTTTTAAACATATCACTCTATCATCTCCTTTAAACAGACCCTTTAAACATATCACTCTATCCTCTCGTTTAAACATATCACTCTATCCTCTCCTTTAAACAGACCCTTTAAACATATCACTCTATCCTCTCTTTTAAACATATCACTCTATCCTCTCCTTTAAACATATCACTCTATCCTCTCCTTTAAACATATCACTCTATCCTCTCCTTTAAACAGACCCTTTAAACATATCACTCTATCCTCTCCTTTAAACATATCACTCTATCCTCTCCTTTAAATTTATCACTCTATCCTCTCCTTTAAACATACCCTTTAAACATATCACTCTATCCTCTCCTTTAAACATATCACTCTATCCTCTCCTTTAAACATATCACTCTATCCTCTCCTTTAAACATATCATTCTATCCTCTCCTTTAAACATACCACTCTATCCTCTCCTTTAAACATATCACTATATCCTCTCCTTTAAACATACCACTCTATCCTATCCTTTAAACATATCACGCTATCCTCTCCTTTAAACATATCACTCTATCCTCTCCTTTAAACATATCACTCTATCCTCTCCTTTAAACATATCACTATATCCTCTCCTTTAAACATACCCTTTAAACATATCACTCTATCCTCTCCTTTAAACATATCACTCTATCCTCTCCTTTAAACATACCCTTTAAACATATCACTCTATCCTCTCCTTTAAACATATCACTATATCCTCTCCTTTAAACATATCACTATATCATCTCCTTTAAACATACCACGCTATCCTCTCCTTTAAACATATCACTCTATCCTCTCCTTTAAACATATCACTCTATCCTCTCCTTTAAACATATCACTCTATCCTCTCCTTTAAACATATCACTCTATCCTCTCCTTTAAACATATCACTCTATCCTCTCCTTTAAACATATCCCTCTCCTTTAAACATATCACTCTATCCTCTCCTTTAAACATATCATTCTATCCTCTCCTTTAAACATACCACTCTATCCTCTCCTTTAAACATATCACTATATCCTCTCCTTTAAACATACCACTCTATCCTATCCTTTAAACATATCACGCTATCCTCTCCTTTAAACATATCACTCTATCCTCTCCTTTAAACATACCCTTTAAACATATCACTCTATCCTCTCCTTTAAACATATCACTATATCCTCTCCTTTAAACATATCACTATATCATCTCCTTTAAACATACCACGCTATCCTCTCCTTTAAACATATCACTCTATCCTCTCCTTTAAACATATCACTCTATCCTCTCCTTTAAACATATCACTCTATCCTCTCCTTTAAACATATCACTCTATCCTCTCCTTTAAACATATCACTCTATCCTCTCCTTTAAACATATCACTCTATCCTCTCCTTTAAACATATCACTCTATCCTCTCCTTTAAACATATCATTCTATCCTCTCCTTTAAACATACCACTCTATCCTCTCCTTTAAACATATCACTATATCCTCTCCTTTAAACATACCACTCTATCCTATCCTTTAAACATATCACGCTATCCTCTCCTTTAAACATATCACTCTATCCTCTCCTTTAAACATATCACTCTATCCTCTCCTTTAAACATATCACTATATCCTCTCCTTTAAACATACCCTTTAAACATATCACTCTATCCTCTCCTTTAAACATATCACTCTATCCTCTCCTTTAAACATACCCTTTAAACATATCACTCTATCCTCTCCTTTAAACATATCACTATATCCTCTCCTTTAAACATATCACTATATCATCTCCTTTAAACATACCCACTTATCCTCTCCTTTAAACATATCACTCTATCCTCTCCTTTAAACATATCACTCTATCTCTCCTTTAAACATATCACTCTATCCTCTCCTTTAAACATACCCTTTAAACAAATCACTCTATCCTCTCCTTTAAACATATCACTCTATCCTCTCCTTTAAACAGACCCTTTAAACATATCACTCTATCCTCTCCTTTAAACATATCACTCTATCCTCTCCTTTAAACATATCACTCTATCCTCTCCTTTAAACAGACCCTTTAAACATATCACTCTATCATCTCCTTTAAACATATCACTCTATCCTCTCCTTTAAACAGACCCTTTAAACATATCACTCTATCCTCTCCTTTATACATATCACTCTATCCTCTCCTTTAAACAGACCCTTTAACCATATCACTCTATCCTCTCTTTTAAACATATCACTCTATCCTCTCCTTTAAACAGACCCTTTAAACATATCACTCTATCCTCTCGTTTAAACATATCACTCTATCCTCTCCTTTAAACAGACCCTTTAAACATATCACTCTATCCTCTCTTTTAAACATATCACTCTATCATCTCCTTTAAACAGACCCTTTAAACATATCACTCTATCCTCTCGTTTAAACATATCACTCTATCCTCTCCTTTAAACAGACCCTTTAAACATATCACTCTATCCTCTCTTTTAAACATATCACTCTATCCTCTCCTTTAAACATATCACTCTATCCTCTCCTTTAAACATATCACTCTATCCTCTCCTTTAAACAGACCCTTTAAACATATCACTCTATCCTCTCCTTTAAACATATCACTCTATCTCTCCTTTAAATTTATCACTCTATCCTCTCCTTTAAACATACCCTTTAAACATATCACTCTATCCTCTCCTTTAAACATATCACTCTATCCTCTCCTTTAAACATATCACTCTATCCTCTCCTTTAAACATATCATTCTATCCTCTCCTTTAAACATACCACTCTATCCTCTCCTTTAAACATATCACTATATCCTCTCCTTTAAACATACCACTCTATCCTATCCTTTAAACATATCACGCTATCCTCTCCTTTAAACATATCACTCTATCCTCTCCTTTAAACATATCACTCTATCCTCTCCTTTAAACATATCACTATATCCTCTCCTTTAAACATACCCTTTAAACATATCACTCTATCCTCTCCTTTAAACATATCACTCTATCCTCTCCTTTAAACATACCCTTTAAACATATCACTCTATCCTCTCCTTTAAACATATCACTATATCCTCTCCTTTAAACATATCACTATATCATCTCCTTTAAACATACCACGCTATCCTCTCCTTTAAACATATCACTCTATCCTCTCCTTTAAACATATCACTCTATCCTCTCCTTTAAACATATCACTCTATCCTCTCCTTTAAACATACCCTTTAAACAAATCACTCTATCCTCTCCTTTAAACATATCACTCTATCCTCTCCTTTAAACAGACCCTTTAAACATATCACTCTATCCTCTCCTTTAAACATATCACTCTATCCTCTCCTTTAAACATATCACTCTATCCTCTCCTTTAAACAGACCCTTTAAACATATCACTCTATCATCTCCTTTAAACATATCACTCTATCCTCTCCTTTAAACAGACCCTTTAAACATATCACTCTATCCTCTCCTTTATACATATCACTCTATCCTCTCCTTTAAACAGACCCTTTAACCATATCACTCTATCCTCTCTTTTAAACATATCACTCTATCCTCTCCTTTAAACAGACCCTTTAAACATATCACTCTATCCTCTCGTTTAAACATATCACTCTATCCTCTCCTTTAAACAGACCCTTTAAACATATCACTCTATCCTCTCTTTTAAACATATCACTCTATCCTCTCCTTTAAACATATCACTCTATCCTCTCCTTTAAACATATCACTCTATCCTCTCCTTTAAACAGACCCTTTAAACATATCACTCTATCCTCTCCTTTAAACATATCACTCTATCCTCTCCTTTAAACTTATCACTCTATCCTCTCCTTTAAACATACCCTTTAAACATATCACTCTATCCTCTCCTTTAAACATATCACTCTATCCTCTCCTTTAAACATATCACTCTATCCTCTCCTTTAAACATATCACTCTATCCTCTCCTTTAAACATACCACTCTATCCTCTCCTTTAAACATATCACTATATCCTCTCCTTTAAACATACCACGCTATCCTATCCTTTAAACATATCACGCTATCCTCTCCTTTAAACATATCACTCTATCCTCTCCTTTAAACATATCACTATATCCTCTCCTTTAAACATACCCTTTAAACATATCACTCTATCCTCTCCTTTAAACATACCCTTTAAACATATCACTCTATCCTCTCCTTTAAACATATCACTATATCCTCTCCTTTAAACATATCACTATATCATCTCCTTTAAACATATCACTCTATCCTCTCTTTTAAACATATCACTTTATCCTCTCCTTTAAACATATCACTCTATCCTCTCCTTTAAACATATCACTCTATCCTCTCCTCTAAACAGACCCTTTAAACATACCACTCTATCCTCTCCTTTAAACAGATCCTTTAAATGTATCACTCTATCCTCTCCTTTAAACATATCACTCTATCCTCTCCTTTAAACATACCACGCTATCCTCACCTTTAAACATATCACTCTATCCTCTCCTTTAAACATATCACTATATCCTCTCCTTTAAACAGACCCTTTAAACATATCACTCTATCCTCTCCTTTAAACATACCACTCTATCCTCTCCTTTAAACACACCCTTTAAACATATCACTCTATCCTCTCCTTTAAACATATCACTCTATCCTCTCGTTTAAACATACCACTCTATCCTCTCCTTTAAACACACCCTTTAAACATATCACTCTCCTCTCCTTTAAACACACCCATTAAACATATCACTCTATCCTCTCCTTTAAAGAGACCCTTTAAACATATCACTCTATCCTCTCCTTTAAACATACCACTCTATCCTCTCCTTTAAACACACCCTTTAAACATATCACTCTATCCTCTCCTTTAAACATATCACTCTATCCTCTCGTTTAAACATACCACTCTATCCTCTCCTTTAAACACACCCTTTAAACATATCACTCTATCCTCTCCTTTAAACACACCCTTTAAACCTATCACTCTATCCTCTCCTTTAAACAGACCCTTTAAATGTATCACTCTATCCTCTCCTTTAAACATATCACTCTATCCTCTCCTTTAAACAGACCCTTTAAACATATCACTCTATCCTCTCCTTTAAACATATCACTCTATCCTCTCCTTTAAACATATCACTCTATCCTCTCTTTTAAACATATCACTCTATCCTCTCCTTTAAACAGACCCTTTAAACATATCACTCTATCCTCTCGTTTAAACATATCACTCTATCCTCTCCTTTAAACAGACCCTTTAAACATATCACTCTATCCTCTCTTTTAAACATATCACTCTATCCTCTCCTTTAAACATATCACTCTATCCTCTCCTTTAAACATATCACTCTATCCTCTCCTTTAAACAGACCCTTTAAACATATCACTCTATCCTCTCCTTTAAACATATCACTCTATCCTCTCCTTTAAACATATCACTCTATCCTCTCTTTTAAACATATCACTCTATCCTCTCCTTTAAACAGACCCTTTAAACATATCACTCTATCCTCTCGTTTAAACATATCACTCTATCCTCTCCTTTAAACAGACCCTTTAAACATATCACTCTATCCTCTCTTTTAAACATATCACTCTATCTCTCCTTTAAACATATCACTCTATCCTCTCCTTTAAACATATCACTCTATCCTCTCCTTTAAACAGACCCTTTAAACATATCACTCTATCCTCTCCTTTAAACATATCACTCTATCCTCTCCTTTAAACTTATCACTCTATCCTCTCCTTTAAACATACCCTTTAAACATATCACTCTATCCTCTCCTTTAAACATATCACTCTATCCTCTCCTTTAAACATATCACTCTATCCTCTCCTTTAAACATACCACTCTATCCTCTCCTTTAAACATATCACTATATCCTCTCCTTTAAACATACCACTCTATCCTATCCTTTAAACATATCACGCTATCCTCTCCTTTAAACATATCACTCAATCCTCTCCTTTAAACATATCACTATATCCTCTCCTTTAAACATACCCTTTAAACATATCACTCTATCCTCTCCTTTAAACATATCACTCTATCCACTCCTTTAAACATACCCTTTAAACATATCACTCTATCCTCTCCTTTAAACATATCACTATATCATCTCCTTTAAACATATCACTCTATCCTCTCTTTTAAACATATCACTTTATCCTCTCCTTTAAACATATCACTCTATCCTCTCCTTTAAACATATCACTCTATCCTCTCCTCTAAACAGACCCTTTAAACATACCACTCTATCCTCTCCTTTAAACAGACCCTTTAAATGTATCACTCTATCCTCTCCTTTAAACATATCACTCTATCCTCTCCTTTAAACATACCACGCTATCCTCTCCTTTAAACATATCACTCTATCCTCTCCTTTAAACATATCACTATATCCTCTCCTTTAAACAGACCCTTTAAACATATCACTCTATCCTCTCCTTTAAACATACCACTCTATCCTCTCCTTTAAACACACCCTTTAAACATATCACTCTATCCTCTCCTTTAAACATATCACTCTATCCTCTCGTTTAAACATACCACTCTATCCTCTCCTTTAAACACACCCTTTAAACATATCACTCTCCTCTCCTTTAAACACACCCATTAAACATATCACTCTATCCTCTCCTTTAAAGAGACCCTTTAAACATATCACTCTATCCTCTCCTTTAAACATACCACTCTATCCTCTCCTTTAAACACACCCTTTAAACATATCACTCTATCCTCTCCTTTAAACATATCACTCTATCCTCTCGTTTAAACATACCACTCTATCCTCTCCTTTAAACACACCCTTTAAACATATCACTCTATCCTCTCCTTTAAACACACCCTTTAAACCTATCACTCTATCCTCTCCTTTAAACAGACCCTTTAAATGTATCACTCTATCCTCTCCTTTAAACATATCACTCTATCCTCTCCTTTAAACAGACCCTTTAAACATATCACTCTATCCTCTCCTTTAAACATATCACTCTATCCTCTCCTTTAAACATATCACTCTATCCTCTCCTTTAAACATATCACTATATCCTCCCCTTTAAACATATCACTCTATCCTCTACTTTAAACATATCACTCTATCCTCTCCTTTAAACAGACCCTTTAAACATATCACTCTATCCTCTCCTTTAAACATATCACTATATCCTCTCCTTTAAACAGACCCTTTAAACATATCACTCTATCCTCTCCTTTAAACATATCACTATATCATCTCCTTTAAACAGACCCTTTAAACATATCACTCTATCCTCTCCTTTAAACATATCACTCTATCCTCTCATTTAAACAGACCCTTTAAACATATCACTCTATCCTCTCCTTTAAACATATCACTATATCCTCTCCTTTAAACATATCACTCTATCCTCTCCTTTAAACATATCACTCTATCTGCTCCTTTAAACAGACCCTTTAAAAATCACTCTATGCTCTCCCTTAAACAGACCCTTTAAATATATCACTCTATCCTCTCCTTTATAGATATCACTCTATCCTCTCCTTTAAACATATCACTCTATCCTCTCCTTTAAATATATCACTCTATCCTCTCCTTTAAACATATCACTCTATCCTCTCATTTAAACAGACCCTTTAAACATATCACTCTATCCTCTCGTTTAAACATATCACTCTATCCTCTCCTTTAAACAGACCCTTTAAACATATCACTCTATCCTCTCTTTTAAACATATCACTATATCCTCTCCTTTAAACATATCACTCTATCCTCTCCTTTAAACATATCACTCTATCCTCTCCTTGAAACAGACCCTTTAAACATATCACTCTATCCTCTCGTTTAAACATATCACTCTATCCTCTCCTTTAAACATACCCTTTAAACATATCACTCTATCCTCTCTTTTAAACATATCACTCTATCCTCTCCTTTAAACATATCACTCTATCCTCTGCTTTAAACAGACCCTTTAAACATATCACTCTATCCTCTCCTTTAAACATATCACTCTATCCTCTCCTTTAAACATATCACTCTATCCTCTCCTTTAAACATATCACTATATCCTCTCCTTTAAACATATCACTATATCATCTCCTTTAAACATATCACTCTATCCTCTCTTTTAAACATATCACTCTATCCTCTCCTTTAAACATATCACTCTATCCTCTCCTTTAAACATATCACTCTATCCTCTCCTTTAAACATATCACTCTATCCTCTCCTCTAAACAGACCCTTTAAACATACCACTCTATCCTCTCCTTTAAACAGACCCTTTAAATATATCACTCTATCCTCTCCTTTAAACATATCACTCTATCCTCTCCTTTAAACATACCACGCTATCATCTCCTTTAAACGTATCACTCTATCCTCTCCTTTAAACATATCACTATATCCTCTCCTTTAAACAGACCCTTTAAACATATCACTCTATCCTCTCCTTTAAACACACCCTTTAAACATATCACTCTATCCTCTCCTTTAAACAGACCCTTTAAATATATCACTATATCCTCTCCTTTATACATATCACTCTATCCTCTCCTTTAAACATATCACTCTATCCTCTCCTTTAAACATACCCTTCAAACATATTATTTGATCCTCTCCTTTAAACATATCACTCTATCCTCTCCTTTAAACAGACCCTTTAAACATATTACTCGATCCTCTCCTTTAAACATATCACTCTATCCTCTCCTTTAAACATATCACTCTATCCTCTCCTTTAAACAGACCCTTTAAATATATCACTCTATCCTCTCCTTTATACATATCACTCTATCCTCTCCTTTAAACATATCACTCTATCCTCTCCTTTAAACATACCCTTTAAACATATTACTCAATCCTCTCCTTTAAACATATCACTCTATCCTCTCCTTTAAACAGACCCTTTAAACATATTACTCGATCCTCTCCTTTAAACATATCACTCTATCCTCTCCTTTAAACATATCACTCTATCCTCTCCTTTAAACAGACCCTTTAAACATACCACTCTATCCTCTCCTTTAAACACACCCTTTAAACATATCACTCTATCCTCTCCTTTAAACATATCACTCTATCCTCTCGTTTAAACATACCACTCTATCCTCTCCTTTAAACACACCCTTTAAACATATCACTCTATCCTCTCCTTTAAACACACCCTTTAAACATATCACTCTATCCTCTCCTTTAAACACACCCTTTAAATATATCACTATATCCTCTCCTTTATACATATCACTCTATCCTCTCCTTTAAACATATCACTCTATCCTCTCCTTTAAACATACCCTTCAAACATATTATTTGATCCTCTCCTTTAAACATATCACTCTATCCTCTCCTTTAAACAGACCCTTTAAACATATTACTCGATCCTCTCCTTTAAACATATCACTCTATCCTCTCCTTTAAACATATCACTCTATCCTCTCCTTTAAACAGACCCTTTAAATATATCACTCTATCCTCTCCTTTATACATATCACTCTATCCTCTCCTTTAAACATATCACTCTATCCTCTCCTTTAAACATACCCTTTAAACATATTACTCGATCCTCTCCTTTAAACATATCACTCTATCCTCTCCTTTAAACAGACCCTTTAAACATATTACTCGATCCTCTCCTTTAAACATATCACTCTATCCTCTCCTTTAAACATATCACTCTATCCTCTCCTTTAAACAGACCCTTTAAACATATCACTCTATCCTCTCCTTTAAACATATCACTCTATCCTCTCCTTTAAACATATCACTCTATCCTCTCCTTTAAACATATCACTCTATCCTCTCCTTTAAACATATCACTCTATCCTCCCCTTTAAACATATCACTCTATCCTCTCCTTTAAACAGACCCTTTAAACATATCACTCTATCCGCTCCTTTAAACAGACCCTTTAAACGTATCACTCTATCCTCTCCTTTAAACATATCACTCTATCCTCTCCTTTAAACATATCACTATATCCTCTCCTTTAAACAGACCCTTTAAACATATCACTCTATCCTCTCCTTTAAACATATCACTCTATCCTCTCCTTTAAACAGATCCTTTAAACATATAACTCTATCCTCTCCTTTAAACATATCACTCTATCCTCTCCTTTAAACATATCACTCTATCTGCTCCTTTAAACAGACCCTTTAAAAATCACTCTCTATCCTCATTTAATTTAAACCCCTGGTTGCATACCTGGTGGGGTAAGTGTGTGTGTCAGAGCTCCATGTAAGTTGACTATGCAAACCATTTGGGATTTTCAAAAAGTTCATTTTATGTTTAAAAATGAAGTGATTCAGTCATTCTCTTCTCTACTGAGAAACGGTATTAATACTCTACTGTGTATTAATATTCCCCCTCTGCCAGCTGCAGCTTAACTAGGTTTTCTTTGCTGCACTTGTCCATATGACAGAAGCCGAGATATGATCAAACTAGAGCCTGCAGGGTCTAGAGTCAATGTGGAGGCTATATACAGGGTATTACGGTACAGAGTCAATGTGGAGGCTATATACAGGGTATTACGGTACAGAGTCAATGTGGAGGCTATATACAGGGTATTACGGTACAGAGTTAATGTGGAGGCTATATACAGGGTATTACGGTACAGAGTCAATGTGGAGGCTATATACAGGGGGTACCGGTACAGAGTCAATGTGGAGGAGCTGTGAGGGGAACGGCACCTCAGTACCTCCAGGCTCTGATCAGGCCCTACACCCAAACAAGGGCACTGCGTTCATCCACCTCTGGCCTGCTCGCCTCCCTACCACTGAGGAAGTACAGCTCCCGCTCAGCCCAGTCAAAACTGTTCGCTGCCCTGGCCCCCCAATGGTGGAACAAACTCCCTCACGACGCCAGGACAGCGGAGTCAATCACCACCTTCCGGAGACACCTGAAACCCCACCTCTTTAAGGAATACCTAGGATAGGTTAAGTAATCCCTCTCACCCCACCCCCCCTAAGTTTTAGATGCACTATTGTTAAGTGACTGTCCCACTGGATGTCATAAGGTGAATGCACCAATTTGTAAGTCGCTCTGGATAAGAGCGTCTGCTAAATGACTTAAATGTAAATGTAATGTAAATGTAAATGAGGCTATATACAGGGGGTACCGGTACAGAGTCAATGTGGAGGCTACATACAGGGGGTACTAGTACAGAGTCAATGTGGAGGTTATATACAGGGGGTACCGGTACATAGTCAATGTGGAGGCTACATACAGGGGTACCGGTACAGAGTCAATGTGGAGGCTATATACAGGGGGTACCGGTACAGAGTCAATGTGGAGGCTATATACAGGGGTACCAGTACAGAGTCAATGTGGAGGCTATATACAGGGGTACCGGTACAGAGTCAATGTGGAGGCTATATACAGGGGGTACCAGTACAGAGTCAATGTGGAGGCTATATACAGGGGGTACCAGTACAGAGTCAATGTGGAGGCTATATACAGGGGGTACCAGTACAGAGTCAATGTGGAGGCTATGTACAGGGGGTACCGGTACAGAGTCAATGTGGAGGCTATGTACAGGGGGTACCAGTACAGAGTCAATGTGGAGGCTATATACAGGGGGTACCGGTACAGAGTCAATGTGGAGGCTATATACAGGGGGTACCGGTATAGGCTATTATCAAGCCAAAGAAAGGAGTCACAAAAAGCAGAAATATAGATCAAATTAATCATTAATCATTTTTGATGATCTTCATCAGATGACACTCATAGGACATCATGTTACACAATACATGTATATTTTTTCCGATAATGTGCATATTTATATCCAAAAATCTCAGTTTTGGAATCAAAACATTACTGCACGTAACACGTTAATGATTCCAAAATATCCAGTGATTTTTCAGAAATACTCATAATAAACTTTGATAAAAGATACAAGTGTTATTCACAGAATTAAAGATAGACTTCTCCTTAATGCAACCGCTGTGTCAGATTTCAAAAAAACTTTACTGAAAAAGCATAATCTGACAACGGCGCTCAGAGCCCAAAACAGCCAGAGGAATATCCGCCATTTTGGAATCAACAATAAATATTCACTTACCATTGATGATCTTCATCAAAAGGCACTCCCAGGAATCCCAGTCCGACAATAAATGACTGATTTGTTCCAAAAAGTTCCATTTATGTCCCAATAGCCACTTGTTGTTAGCGTGTTCAGCCCGGTAATCCATCTTCATGAGGCGCAGGCACTTCGTCCAGACAAAAACTCGAAACGTTCCGTTACAGTCCTTTAGAAACATGTCAAACGATGCATGGATATATCTTTAGGATGTTGTTAACATAAAACATCAATAATGTTCCAACCGGAGAATTCCTTTGTCTTCAGAAAAAGCATTGGAACGCGAGGTACTCTGTCGGGAGAGCGGGTGATGAGACCAAGGCTCTCTGCCAGACCACTGACTTAAAGAGGTCTCATGAGCCCCTCCTTTATAGTAGAATCCTCATTCAAGTTTCTAAAGACGATTGACATCTAGTGGAAGCCGTAGGAAGTGCAACCTCATCCATATATCAATGTGTATTCAGTAGGCCAAGCTTTGAAAAACTACAAACCTCAGATGTCCCACTTCCTGGTTGGATTTTTCTCAGGTTTTCGCCATATCGGTTCTGTTATACACACAGACATCATTCAAACAGTTTTAGAAACTTCAGACTGTTTACAATCCAATACTAATAATAATATGCATATATTAGCATCTGGGACAGAGTAGGAGGCAGTTCACGCTGGGCACGCTATTCATCCAAACGTGAAAATACTGTCCCCTATCCCAAAAAGGTTAATTAATTATTTATTTTACCTCACGTTAGTCTCATTCCAAAAGTCGTAAATTGTTGGTTATCTGCACGAACCCAGTCTTCACTATGAGTCATCCATACATCAATTGTCTTAAATCATTTATTTACTAACTAAATAAATTCACAGAAATGCATAAACAAACAGTAGATAGTTACAAGGAAATGATAAGGGAGTTTCCCTAGTGGGATAAACCGGCATCGCGGCTTGGTATACAAAAGGGAAGTGGGGGTCGACTGAGATAAGACAACACACAGTTGATAATTATAACAATTGAAATGCTAATCCTTTGCACATGAACACTCAATCTTTCAGGGACAATTGCAATCAGTATATACATTTATGCTCAGTGTGTCGTTGGGGTCTCAGTTGAAACGTTTGCTTCTGTTGGAGAGGTTGTCCGCCCTCTCTGTCGTGGTTAGAATGGATAGTTCAGAGTGACATTCATTCATGTTGTTGTAAGTAAGACATTTAAACGTGTTAACCCTCGCAAGGCTGCAGGCCCAGACGGCATCCCCAGCCGCGCCCTCAGAGCATGCGCAGACCAGCTGGCCGGTGTGTTTACGGACATATTCAATCAATCCCTATACCAGTCTGCTGTTCCCACATGCTTCAAGAGGGCCACCATTGTTCCTGTTCCCAAGAAAGCTAAGGTAACTGAGCTAAACGACTACCGCCCCGTAGCACTCACTTCCGTCATCATGAAGTGCTTTGAGAGACTAGTCAAGGACCATATCACCTCCACCCTACCTGACACCCTAGACCCACTCCAATTTGCTTACCGCCCAAATAGGTCCACAGACGATGCAATCTCAACCACACTGCACACTGCCCTAACCCACCTGGACAAGAGGAATACCTATGTGAGAATGCTGTTCATCGACTACAGCTCGGCATTCAACACCATAGTACCCTCCAAGCTCGTCATCAAGCTCGAGACCCTGGGTCTCGACCCCGCCCTGTGCAACTGGGTACTGGACTTCCTGACGGGCCGCCCCCAGGTGGTGAGGGTAGGCAACGACATCTCCTCCCCGCTGATCCTCAACACGAGGGCCCTACAAGGGTGTGTTCTGAGCCCTCTCCTGTACTCCCTGTTCACCCACGACTGCGTGGCCACGCACGCCTCCAACTCAATCATCAAGTTTGCGGACGACACAACAGTGGTAGGCTTGATTACCAACAACGACGAGACGGCCTACAGGGAGGAGGTGAGGGCCCTCGGAGTGTGGTGTCAGGAAAATAACCTCACACTCAATGTCAACAAAACTAAGGAGATGATTGTGGACTTCAGGAAACAGCAGAGGGAACACCCCCCTATCCACATCGATGGAACAGTAGTGGAGAGGGTAGCTAGTTTTAAGTTCCTCGGCATACACATCACAGACAAACTGAATTGGTCCACTCACACTGACAGCGTCGTGAAGAAGCGCAGCAGCGCCTATTCAACCTCAGGAGGCTGAAGAAATTCGGCTTGTCACCAAAAGCACTCACAAACTTCTACAGATGCACAATCGAGAGCATCCTGGCGGGCTGTATCACCGCCTGGTACGGCAACTGCTCCGCCCTCAACCGTAAGGCTCTCCAGAGGGTAGTGAGGACTGCACAACGCATCACCGGGGGCAAACTACCTGCCCTCCAGGACACCTACACCACCCGTTGTTACAGGAAGGCCATAAAGATCATCAAGGACATCAACCACCCGAACCACTGCCTATTCACCCCGCTATCATCCAGAAGGCGAGGTCAGTACAGGTGCATCAAAGCTGGGACCGAGAGACTGAAAAACAGCTTCTATCTCAAGGCCATCAGACTGTTAAACAGCCACCACTAACACTGAGTGGCTGCTGCCAACACACTGTCATTGACACTGACCCAACTCCAACCATTTTAATAATGGGAATTGATGGGAAATGATGTAAATATATCACTAGCCACTTTAAACAATGCTACCTTATATAATGTTACTTACCCTACATTATTCATCTCATATGCATATGTATATACTGTACTCTACATCATCGACTGCATCCTTATGTAACACATGTATCACTAGCCACTTTAACTATGCCACTTTGTTTACTTTGTCTACAAACTCATCTCATATGTATATACTGTACTCGATACCATCTACTGTATGCTGCTCTGTACCATCACTCATTCATATATCCTTATGTACATGTTCCTTATCCCCTTACACTGTGTATAAGACAGTAGTTTTGGAATTGTTAGTTAGATTACTTGTTGGTTATCACTGCATTGTCGGAACTAGAAGCACAAGCATTTCGCTACACTCGCATTAACATCTGCTAACCATGTGTATGTGACAAATAAATTTGATTTGATTTGATTTGATTTGATTTGTAGATAGATGTTTCGGCAGTTGTCGGTCTTCGTGTTCAATGATACCAAATTCCTAGCTGCAGACTAGTAATTAATATCAAAGACTTGTTCTTATTCTGTCGGTATCGATAGTCTAAGAGTTTAACCACATCTTATGGTTAAAAGATTCAGCCATCTACTCAAACCTCTCGTTATCGAGGTAAGCTGGTCTGCAACTTTTGTCTTCTCGTAATTGAGGGAAACATGGTCTGTTTAGAAATTCTCAAAGTTGGGGTTTTATTCGGGAGTTGCAGAAAAGGGCCTGTCCCAGGATGCCCGACCCTAACTTGGCCCTAATCTCTGACCACAGCAGCCTGTGTGTAGGATACAGGGAGAGGGGGATGGGGCTTGCTGTACCCAAAGAGGGCAACATCATGACAGTAGTAGTTCGTTTTTGCTTGTAAGCAGGAATCAAGAGCATAGAATTATGTTCAGATTAGCCAAATGGAGGGTGAGGGAGAGCTTTGCATGTGTCTTTGTGTGTGGAGTAAAAGTGGTCTAGAGTTGTTTTTCCTCTGGTTGACATGCTGGTAGAAATGAGGGGCGCCAGGGTAGCCTAGTGGTTAGAGCGTTGGACTAGTAACCGGAAGGTTGCAAGTTCAAATCACCGAGCTGACAAGGTACAAATCTGTCGTTCTGCCCCTGAACAGGCAGTTAACCCACTGTCCCTAGGCTGTCATTGAAAATAATATTTTTTTCTTAACTGACTTGCTTGGTTTAATAAAGGTTAAAAAAAACTAATGGATTTCAGTTTGCCCGCATTAAAGTCTCTGGCCACTAGGAGTGCCGCTTCTGGACGAGTTCTTGTTGGCTTAGAATTGTCATTTCAATTGGAAATGACCCTAACACTTTCAGCGATCCAGATTGAATAGAACCCAAAAAATATTGCTATTTCAGTCGTGGGATCTGAGTTAAACCTTTCTACTGATGATGCCTAGTTAAAGCCGTTGAGCTCCTCCATCTCCGTTCCAAAGAAAGAAGTCAAAAATGAAGACAGCATCCCAAATGGCACTCTATGTCCTATATATATATATTGTTGATCAGACCACATGGGCCCTGGACAAAAGAAGTGCACTACGTAGGGAATAGGGTACCATTTGAGACTCTAGTGCTCCTCTTTGTGTACATGACAATCTTAAAAATGGCCACCTCAGCAGTACACAATCCTCTTCTCCTCTTCCCAAAGCTGTATAAATCTCCTCCCTCTATTAAAACTCTCAGACGATTGAAATTCCATCCTCCAGAAAAGGCTGTCAAAGTCACTTCCTGTCCAGCGAGTTGTCGTTTCTGGCAATATCCCTCCCCGTTTAGGGAGACAGAGTTAAATCTGGAGGAAGAGAATGGGGTCAGGCTGTCGTATTTCATCTTTAAACTCAAGTAAGTGTCCCAAATGACACCCTATTCCCTATAAAGTTCACTAGCCCTGAACAGAGCCCTATGGGCTATGGCCCCCTGGTCTAAAGTAGTGCACTATATAGGGAATAGGGTGCAATAATCAAATCAAATTTTATTTGTCACATACACATGGTTAGCAGATGTTAATGCGAGTGTAGCGAAATGCTATAGGGCTCTGGTCTAAAGTAGTGCACTATATAGGGAATAGGGTACCATTTGGGAGAAGCCCTAAAGCTCATATTGTGTCTGCAGTTCTCTCTCTATCCATTCCACCAATCTCTAAGAAGTATTTTGGTGGTCAAATTCACTACAACTCCCAAATCACATTTTTCTCAGTGACTTTCCTTAGATTCCAGTACAACCCTACCATATTGCTGCCTCCTCTGCACTACACAGTGTGTGTGTGTGTGTGTGTGTGTGTGTGTGTGTGTGTGTGTGTGTGTGTGTGTGTGTGTGTGTGTGTGTGTGTGTGTGTGTGTGTGTGTGTGTGTGTGTGTGTGTGTGTGTGTGTGTGTGTGTGTGTGAGGGTTTGTCTGTGTGTGAGTGTTTGTCTGTGTGTGAGTGTTTGTCTGTGTGTGAGTGTTTGTCTGTGTGTGAGTGTTTGTCTGTGTGTGTGTGTGTGAGGGTTTGTCTGTGTGTGTGCGTGTGTGTGCGTGTGTGTGTGTGTGTGTGTGTGTGTGTGTGTGTGTGTGTGTGTGTGTGTGTGTGTGTGTGTGTGTGTGTGTGTGTGTGTGTGTGTGTGTGTGTGTGTGTGTGTGTGTGTGTGTGTGTGTGTGTGTGTGTGTGTGTGAGTGTTTGTCTGTGTGTGTGTGTGTGTGTGTGTGTGTGTGTGTGTGTGTGTGTGTGTGTGTGTGTGTGTGTGTGTGTGTGTGTGTGTGTGTGTGTGTGTGTGTGTGTGTGTGTGTGTGTGTGTGAGTTAGGGAAAGATATGTTCCTTTAGAGGAAGAGCAGGTTTTAATAATGTCGCCTTTCAGTTTATGTTAGAACCCTATTCCCTATATAGTACACTACTTTAGACCAGAGCCCTATAGAACCCTATTCCCTATATAGTACACTACTTTAGACCAGAGCCCTATAGAACCCTATTCCCTATATAGTGCACTACTTTAGACCAGAGCCCTATAGAACCCTATTCCCTATATAGTGCACTACTTTAGACCAGAGCCCTATAGAACCCTATCCCCTATATAGTGCACTACTTTAGACCAGAGCCCTATAGAACCCTATTCCCTATATAGTGCACTACTTTAGACCAGAGTCCTATAGAACCCTATTCCCTATATAGTGCACTACTTTAGACCAGAGCCCTATAGAACCCTATTCCCTATATAGTGCACTACTTTAGACCAGAGCCCTATGGAACCCTATTCCCTATATAGTGCACTACTTTAGACCAGAGCCCTATAGCACCCTATTCCCTATATAGTACACTACTTTAGACCAGAACCCTATTCCCTATATAGTACACTACTTTAGACCAGAGCCCTATTCCCTATATAGTGCACTACTTTAGACCAGAGCCCTATAGCACCCTATTCCCTATATAGTACACTACTTTAGACCAGATCCCTATTCCCTATATAGTCCACTACTTTAGACCAGAGCCCTATAGAACCCTATTCCCTATATAGTCCACTACTTTAGACCAGAGCCCTATAGAACCCTATTCCCTATATAGTGCACTACTTTAGACCAGGACCCTATGGAACCCTATTCCCTATATAGTGCACTCCTTTACACCAGAGCCCTATAGAACCCTATTCCCTATATAGAACACTACTTTAGACCGGAACCCTATTCCCTATATAGTGCATTACTTTAGACCAGAGCCCTATAGAACCCTATTCCCTATATAGTGCATTACTTTAGACGAGAGCCCTATAGAACCCTATTCCCTATATAGTGCACTACTTTAGACCAGAGCCCTATAGAACCCTATTCCCTATATAGTGCACTACTTTAGACCAGAGCCCTATGGAACCCTATTCCCTATATAGTACACTACTTTAGACCAGAACCCTATTCCCTATATAGTTCACTACTTTAGACCAGAGCCCTATAGAACCCTATTCCCTATATAGTGCACTACTTTAGACCAGAGCCCTATAGAACCCTATTCCCTATATAGTGCACTACTTTAGACCAGAACCCTATTCCCTATATAGTACACTCCTTTACACCAGAGCCCTATGGAACCCTATTCCCTATATAGTGCACTCCTTTACACCAGAGCCCTATGGAACCCTATTCCCTATATAGTGCACTACTTTAGACCAGAACCCTATAGAACCCTATTCCCTATATAGTGCACTACTTTAGACCAGAGCCCTATAGAACCCTATTCCCTATATAGTGCACTACTTTAGACCAGAACCCTATTCCCTATATAGTGCACTCCTTTACACCAGAGCCCTATGGAACCCTATTCCCTATATAGTGCACTCCTTTACACCAGAGCCCTATAGAACCCTATTCCCTATATAGTGCACTACTTTAGACCAGAGCCCTATAGAACCCTATTCCCTATATAGTGCACTACTTTAGACCAGAGCCCTATAGCACCCTATTCCCTATATAGTGCACTACTTTAGACCAGAGCCCTATGGAACCCTATTCCCTATATAGTGCACTCCTTTACACCAGAGCCCTATGGAACCCTATTCCCTATATAGTGCACTACTTTAGACCAGAGCCCTATAGAACCCTATTCCCTATATAGTGCACTACTTTAGACCAGAACCCTATTCTCTATATAGTGCACTCCTTTACACCAGAGCCCTATGGAACCCTATTCCCTATATAGTGCACTCCTTTACACCAGAGCCCTATAGAACCCTATTCCCTATATAGTGCACTACTTTAGACCAGAGCCCTATAGCACCCTATTCCCTATATAGTGCACTACTTTAGACCAGAGCCCTATAGCACCCTATTCCCTATATAGTGCACTACTTTAGACCAGAGCCCTATAGAACCCTATTCCCTATATAGTGCACTACTTTAGACCAGAGCCCTATAGAACCCTATTCCCTATATAGTGCACTACTTTAGACCAGAGCCCTATATAACCCTATTCCCTATATAGTACACTACTTTAGACCAGAGCCCTATAGAACCCTATTCCCTATATAGTGCACTACTTTAGACCAGAGCCCTATAGAACCCTATTCCCTATATAGTACACTACTTTAGACCAGAGCCCTATAGAACCATATTCCCTATATAGTGCACTACTTTAGACCAGAGCCCTATAGAACCCTATTCCCTATATAGTGCACTACTTTAGACCAGAACCCTATAGAACCCTATTCCCTATATAGTGCACTACTTTAGACCAGAGCCCTATGGAACCCTATTCCCTATATAGTGCACTACTTTAGACCAGAGCCCTATAGCACCCTATTCCCTATATAGTGCACTCCTTTACACCAGAGCCCTATGGAACCCTATTCCCTATATAGTGCACTCCTTTACACCAGAGCCCTATAGAACCCTATTCCCTATATAGTGCACTACTTTAGACCAGAGCCCTATAGAACCCTATTCCCTATATAGTGCACTACTTTAGACCAGAGCCCTATAGCACCCTATTCCCTATATAGTGCACTACTTTAGACCAGAGCCCTATGGAACCCTATTCCCTATATAGTGCACTACTTTAGACCAGAGCCCTATAGCACCCTATTCCCTATATAGTGCACTACTTTAGACCAGAGCCCTATGGAACCCTATTCCCTATATAGTGCACTCCTTTACACCAGAGCCCTATGGAACCCTATTCCCTATATACTGCACTACTTTAGACCAGAGCCCTATAGAACCCTATTCCCTATATAGTGCACTACTTTAGACCAGAACCCTATAGAACCCTATTCCCTATATAGTGCACTACTTTAGACCAGAGCCCTATAGAACCCTATTCCCTATATAGTGCACTACTTTAGACCAGAACCCTATTCCCTATATAGTACACTCCTTTACACCAGAGCCCTATGGAACCCTATTCCCTATATAGTGCACTCCTTTACACCAGAGCCCTATGGAACCCTATTCCCTATATAGTGCACTACTTTAGACCAGAGCCCTATAGAACCCTATTCCCTATATAGTGCACTACTTTAGACCAGAGCCCTATAGAACCCTATTCCCTATATAGTGCACTACTTTAGACCAGAGCCCTATGGAACCCTATTCCCTATATAGTACACTACTTTAGACCAGAGCCCTATAGCACCCTATTCCCTATATAGTGCACTACTTTAGACCAGAACCCTATAGAACCCTATTCCCTATATAGTGCACTACTTTAGACCAGAACCCTATTCCCTATATAGTGCACTACTTTAGACCAGAGCCCTATAGCACCCTATTCCCTATATAGTGCACTACTTTAGACCAGAGCTCTATAGAACCATATTCCCTATATAGTGCACTACTTTCGACCAGAGCCCTATAGAACCCTATTCCCTATATAGTACACTACTTTAGACCAGAGCCCTATAGCACCCTATTCCCTATATAGTGCACTACTTTAGACAAGAGCCCTATAGAACCCTATTCCCTATATAGTGCCCTACTTTAGACCAGAGCCCTATAGAACCCTATTCCCTATATAGTGCCCTACTTTAGACCAGAGCCCTATAGAACCCTATTCCCTATATAGTGCCCTACTTTAGACCAGAGCCCTATAGAACCCTATTCCCTACAAAGTGCACTACTTTAGACCAGAGCCCTATAGAACCCTATTCCCTATATAGTGCCCTACTTTAGACCAGAGCCCTATGGAACCCTATTCCCTATATAGTACACTACTTTAGACCAGAACCCTATTCCCTATATAGTTCACTACTTTAGACCAGAGCCCTATAGAACCCTATTCCCTATATAGTGCACTACTTTAGACCAGAGCCCTATAGAACCCTATTCCCTATATAGTGCACTACTTTAGACCAGAACCCTATTCCCTATATAGTGCACTCCTTTACACCAGAGCCCTATGGAACCCTATTCCCTATATAGTGCACTCCTTTACACCAGAGCCCTATGGAACCCTATTCCCTATATAGTGCACTACTTTAGACCAGAACCCTATAGAACCCTATTCCCTATATAGTGCACTACTTTAGACCAGAGCCCTATAGAACCCTATTCCCTATATAGTGCACTACTTTAGACCAGAACCCTATTCCCTATATAGTGCACTCCTTTACACCAGAGCCCTATGGAACCCTATTCCCTATATAGTACACTACTTTAGACCAGAGCCCTATAGAACCCTATTCCCTATATAGTACACTACTTTAGACCAGAGCCCTATAGAACCCTATTCCCTATATAGTGCACTACTTTAGACCAGAACCCTATAGAACCCTATTCCCTATATAGTGCACTACTTTAGACCAGAGCCCTATAGAACCCTATTCCCTATATAGTGCACTACTTTAGACCAGAACCCTATTCCCTATATAGTGCACTACTTTAGACCAGAGCCCTATAGAACCCTATTCCCTATATAGTGCACTACTTTAGACCAGAACCCTATTCCCTATATAGTGCACTACTTTAGACCAGAGCCCTATAGCACCCTATTCCCTATATAGTGCACTACTTTAGACCAGAGCTCTATAGAACCATATTCCCTATATAGTGCACTACTTTAGACCAGAGCCCTATAGAACCCTATTCCCTATATAGTACACTACTTTAGACCAGAGCCCTATAGCACCCTATTCCCTATATAGTGCACTACTTTAGACAAGAGCCCTATAGAACCCTATTCCCTATATAGTGCCCTACTTTAGACCAGAGCCCTATAGAACCCTATTCCCTATATAGTGCCCTACTTTAGACCAGAGCCCTATAGAACTCTATTCCCTATATAGTGCCCTACTTTAGACCAGAGCCCTATAGAACCCTATTCCCTATAAAGTGCACTACTTTAGACCAGAGCCCTATAGAACCATATTCCCTATATAGTGCCCTACTTTAGACCAGAACCCTATGGAACCCTATTCCCTATATAGTACACTACTTTAGACCAGAACCCTATTCCCTATATAGTTCACTACTTTAGACCAGAGCCCTATAGAACCCTATTCCCTATATAGTGCACTACTTTAGACCAGAGCCCTATAGAACCCTATTCCCTATATAGTGCACTACTTTAGACCAGAACCCTATTCCCTATATAGTGCACTCCTTTACACCAGAGCCCTATGGAACCCTATTCCCTATATAGTGCACTACTTTAGACCAGAACCCTATAGAACCCTATTCCCTATATAGTGCACTACTTTAGACCAGAGCCCTATAGAACCCTATTCCCTATATAGTGCACTACTTTAGACCAGAACCCTATTCCCTATATAGTGCACTCCTTTACACCAGAGCCCTATGGAACCCTATTCCCTATATAGTGCACTCCTTTACACCAGAGCCCTATAGAACCCTATTCCATATATAGTACACTACTTTAGACCAGAGCCCTATAGAACCCTATTCCCTATATAGTGCACTACTTTAGACCAGAGCCCTATAGAACCCTATTCCCTATATAGTACACTACTTTAGACCAGAGCCCTATAGAACCCTATTCCCTATATAGTGCACTACTTTAGACCAGAGCCCTATAGAACCCTATTCCCTATATAGTGCACTACTTTAGACCAGAACCCTATAGAACCCTATTCCCTATATAGTGCACTACTTTAGACCAGAGCCCTATAGAACCCTATTCCCTATATAGTGCACTACTTTAGACCAGAACCCTATTCCCTATATAGTGCACTACTTTAGACCAGAGCCCTATAGCACCCTATTCCCTATATAGTGCACTACTTTAGACCAGAGCCCTATAGAACCCTATTCCCTATATAGTGCACTACTTTAGACCAGAGCCCTATAGAACCCTATTCCCTATATAGTACACTACTTTAGACCAGAGCCCTATAGAACCCTATTCCCTATATAGTGCACTACTTTAGACCAGAACCCTATAGAACCCTATTCCATATATAGTACACTACTTTAGACCAGAGCCCTATAGAACCCTATTCCCTATATAGTGCACTACTTTAGACCAGAGCCCTATAGAACCCTATTCCCTATATAGTACACTACTTTAGACCAGAGCCCTATAGAACCCTATTCCCTATATAGTGCACTACTTTAGACCAGAGCCCTATAGAACCCTATTCCCTATATAGTGCACTACTTTAGACCAGAGCCCTATAGAACCCTATTCCCTATATAGTACACTACTTTAGACCAGAGCCCTATAGCACCCTATTCCCTATATAGTGCACTACTTTAGACCAGAGCCCTATAGAACCCTATTCCCTATATAGTGCACTACTTTAGACCAGAACCCTATTCCCTATATAGTGCACTACTTTAGACCAGAGCCCTATAGCACCTATTCCCTATATAGTGCACTACTTTAGACCAGAGCCCTATAGAACCCTATTCCCTATATAGTGCACTACTTTAGACCAGAGCCCTATAGAACCTATTCCCTATATAGTACACTACTTTAGACCAGAGCCCTATAGCACCCTATTCCCTATATAGTGCACTACTTTAGACCAGAGCCCTATAGAACCCTATTCCCTATATAGTGCCCTACTTTAGACCAGAGCCCTATAGAAACCTATTCCCTATATAGTGCCCTACTTTAGACCAGAGCCCTATAGAACCCTATTCCCCATATAGTGCACTACTTTAGACCAGAGCCCTATAGAACCCTATTCCCTATATAGTGCCCTACTTTAGACCAGAGCCCTATAGAACCCTATTCCCTATATAGTGCCCTACTTTAGACCAGAGCCCTATAGAACCCTATTCCCTATATAGTGCCCTACTTTAGACCAGAGCCCTATAGAACCCTATTCCCTATATAGTGCCCTACTTTAGACCAGAGCCCTATAGAACCCTATTCCCTATATAGTGCACTACTTTAGACCAGAGCCCTATAGAACCCTATTCCCTATATAGTGCACTACTTTAGACCAGAGCCCTATAGAACCCTATTCCCTATATAGTGCACTACTTTAGACCAGAACCCTATTCTCTATATAGTGCACTCCTTTACACCAGAGCCCTATGGAACCCTATTCCCTATATAGTGCACTACTTTAGACCAGAGCCCTATAGAACCCTATTCCCTATATAGTACACTACTTTAGACCAGAGCCCTATAGAACCATATTCCCTATATAGTGCACTACTTTAGACCAGAACCCTATAGAACCCTATTCCATATATAGTACACTACTTTAGACCAGAGCCCTATAGAACCCTATTCCCTATATAGTGCACTACTTTAGACCAGAGCCCTATAGAACCCTATTCCCTATATAGTACACTACTTTAGACCAGAGCCCTATAGAACCCTATTCCCTATATAGTGCACTACTTTAGACCAGAGCCCTATAGAACCCTATTCCCTATATAGTGCACTACTTTAGACCAGAGCCCTATAGAACCCTATTCCCTATATAGTACACTACTTTAGACCAGAGCCCTATAGCACCCTATTCCCTATATAGTGCACTACTTTAGACCAGAGCCCTATAGAACCCTATTCCCTATATAGTGCACTACTTTAGACCAGAACCCTATTCCCTATATAGTGCACTACTTTAGACCAGAGCCCTATAGCACCCTATTCCCTATATAGTGCACTACTTTAGACCAGAGCCCTATAGAACCCTATTCCCTATATAGTGCACTACTTTAGACCAGAGCCCTATAGAACCCTATTCCCTATATAGTACACTACTTTAGACCAGAGCCCTATAGCACCCTATTCCCTATATAGTGCACTACTTTAGACCAGAGCCCTATAGAACCCTATTCCCTATATAGTGTCCTACTTTAGACCAGAGCCCTATAGAAACCTATTCCCTATATAGTGCCCTACTTTAGACCAGAGCCCTATAGAACCCTATTCCCCATATAGTGCACTACTTTAGACCAGAGCCCTATAGAACCCTATTCCCTATATAGTGCACTACTTTAGACCAGTGCCCTATAGAACCCCATTCCCTATATAGTGCACTACTTTAGACCAGAACCCTATTCCCTATATAGTGCACTCCTTTACACCAGAGCCCTATGGAACCCTATTCCCTATATAGTGCACTCCTTTACACCAGAGCCCTATGGAACCCTATTCCCTATATAGTGCACTACTTTAGACCAGAACCCTATATAGAACCCTATTCCCTATATAGTGCACTACTTTAGACCAGAGCCCTATAGAACCCTATTCCCTATATAGTGCACTACTTTAGACCAGAACCCTATTCCCTATATAGTGCACTCCTTTACACCAGAGCCCTATGGAACCCTATTCCCTATATAGTGCACTCCTTTACACCAGAGCCCTATAGAACCCTATTCCCTATATAGTACACTACTTTAGACCAGAGCCCTATAGAACCCTATTCCCTATATAGTGCACTACTTTAGACCAGAGCCCTATAGAACCCTATTCCCTATATAGTACACTACTTTAGACCAGAGCCCTATAGAACCCTATTCCCTATATAGTGCACTACTTTAGACCAGAGCCCTATAGAACCCTATTCCCTATATAGTGCACTACTTTAGACCAGAACCCTATAGAACCCTATTCCCTATATAGTGCACTACTTTAGACCAGAGCCCTATAGAACCCTATTCCCTATATAGTGCACTACTTTAGACCAGAACCCTATTCCCTATATAGTGCACTACTTTAGACCAGAGCCCTATAGCACCCTATTCCCTATATAGTGCACTACTTTAGACCAGAGCCCTATAGAACCCTATTCCCTATATAGTGCACTACTTTAGACCAGAGCCCTATAGAACCCTATTCCCTATATAGTACACTACTTTAGACCAGAGCCCTATAGCACTCTATTCCCTATATAGTGCACTACTTTAGACCAGAGCCCTATAGAACCCTATTCCCTATATAGTGCACTACTTTAGACCAGAACCCTATTCCCTATATAGTGCACTACTTTAGACCAGAGCCCTATAGCACCCTATTCCCTATATAGTGCACTACTTTAGACCAGAGCCCTATAGAACCCTATTCCCTATATAGTGCACTACTTTAGATCAGAGCCCTATAGAACCCTATTCCCTATATAGTACACTACTTTAGACCAGAGCCCTATAGCACCCTATTCCCTATATAGTGCACTACTTTAGACCAGAGCCCTATAGAACCCTATTCCCTATATAGTGCCCTACTTTAGACCAGAGCCCTATAGAATCAAATCAAATCAAATCAAATCAAATCAAATCAAATCAAATTTATTTATATAGCCCTTCGTACATCAGCTGATATCTCAAAGTGCTGTACAGAAACCCAGCCTAAAACCCCAAACAGCAAACAATGCAGGTGTAAAAGCACGGTGGCTAGGAAAAACTCCCTAGAAAGGCCAAAACCTAGGAAGAAACCTAGAGAGGAACCGGGCTATGTGGGGTGGCCAGTCCTCTTCTGGCTGTGCCGGGTAGAGATTATAACAGAACATGACCAAGATGTTCAAATGTTCATAAATGACCAGCATGGTCAAATAATAATAAGGCAGAACAGTTGAAACTGGAGCAGCAGCACAGTCAGATGGACTGGGGACAGCAAGGAGCCATCATGTCAGGTAGTCCTGGGGCACGGTCCTAGGGCTCAGGTCCTCCGAGAGAGAAAGAAAGAGAGAATTAGAGAGAGCATATGTGGGGTGGCCAGTCCTCTTCTGGCTGTGCCAGGTGGAGATTATAACAGAACGTGGCCAAGATGTTCAAATGTTCATAAATGACCAGCATGGTTGAATAATAGTAAGGCAGAACAGTTGAAACTGGAGCAGGAGCATGGCCAGGTGGACTGGGGACAGCAAGGAGTCCTCATGTCAGGTAGTCCTGGGACATGGTCCTAGGGCCCAGGCCAGTTGAAACTGGAGCAGCAGCATGGCCAGGTGGACTGGGGACAGCAAGGAGTCATCATGTCAGGTAGTCCTGGGGCATGGTTCTAGGGCTCAGGTCCTCCGAGAGAGAAAGAAAGAGAGAAGGAGAATTAGAGAACGCACACTTAGATTTACACAGGACACCGAATAGGACAGGAGAAGTACTCCAGATAAACAAACTGACCCTAGCCCCCGACACATAAACTACTGCAGCATAAATACTGGAGGCTGAGACAGGAGGGGTCAGGAGACACTGTGGCCCCATCCGAGGGACACCCCGGACAGGGCCAAACAGGAAGGATATAACCCCACCCACTTTGCCAAAGCACAGCCCCCACACCACTAGAGGGAAATCTTCAACCACCAACTTACCATCCTGAGACAAGGCCGAGTATAGCCCACAAAGATCTCCGACACGGTACAACCCAAGGGGTGGGGGAACCCAGACAGGCCGACCACAACAGTGAATCAACCCACCCAGGTGACGCATCCCCCAGGGACGGCACGAGAGAGCCCCAGCAAGCCAGTGACTCAGCCCCCGTAACAGGGTTAGAGGCAGAGAATCCCAGTGGAAAAAGGGGAACCGGCCAGGCAGAGACAGCAAGGGCGGTTCGTTGCTCCTATTCCCTATATAGTGCCCTACTTTAGACCAGAGCCCTATAGAACCCTATTCCCCATATAGTGCACTACTTTAGACCAGAGCCCTATAGAACCCTATTCCCTATATAGTGCACTACTTTAGACCAGAGCCCTATAGAACCCTATTCCCTATATAGTACACTACTTTAGACCAGAGCCCTATAGAACCCTATTCCCTATGTAGTGCACTACTTTAGACCAGGGGGCCATTTGAGACGTTACCATCTAATTGATGTTTTAATCATGGATCTTTGACTGTCTGGAGTCAAGCTGAGGGAGGAAACAGAAGGAAGTCAGTCCATCCTGATTACAGCTCAATAATACCAGAATTGATTGTTTAAATGGTGTTAGAGAAACCCATCAGTAAGCTGTTCAATAAAATGGTAGATTTACTATCAACTATAGTGAAGAATACTTATTAAACACCTGCTGCTATTAACCAATAAAAAAACTGATTGGTAAAAAGTTTGAAATTTTTTAAAACCATTTTTACTTGCCTGATTACAGTGTCATAGCAACAGCAACATGCCTGATTACAGTGTCATAGCAACAGCAACATGTCTGATTACAGTGTCATAGCAACAGCAACATGCCTGATTACAGTGTCATAGCAACAGCAACATGTCTGATTACAGTGTCATAGCAACAGCAACATGTCTGATTACAGTGTCATAGCAACAGCAACATGTCTGATTACAGTGTCATAGCAACAGCAACATGTCTTGTCAACACATTCAACAAGGTCAGTAGACGGAAAGAGCTTCCACGGCAACAGTATTGCACTGAGTGGATCTAGAGCTTCCACGGCAACAGTATTACACTGAGTAGATCTAGAGCTTCCACGGCAACAGTATTACACTGAGTGGATCTATTTCCACGGCAACAGTATTACACTGAGTGGATCTAGAGCTTCCATGGCAACAGTATTACACTGAGTGGATATTTTATTTTATTTTTATTTAACTAGGCAAGTCATTAGGAACAAATTCTTATTTTCAATGACGGCCTAGGAACAGTGGGTTAACGGCCTGTTCAGGGGCAGAACGACAGATTTGTACCTTGTCAGCTCGGGGATTTGAACTTGCAACCTTTCGGTTACCCTG
>NW_025748366.1:0-36047 GCF_021184085.1 Oncorhynchus gorbuscha
AACAGTAAACCAACAGAGTCCACCCTAAAAGGTATTTTGTTTAGAAGTAATAACTAGTGGTTACAGGGTTTGTTGAAATGGTACAACCAGCTGTAGCCAACTAACAAGGCAAGTGTTTTTTTCTTTGTGACCAAAACATGATGGCGTTCTATTTTTAACTGTGTCCAGACTTTGACTGGTACTGTATATTTAAGCAATAAGGCCCGAGGAGCTGTGTTATATGGCCAATATTGTGTTCTTAGGCACGACACAACGGAGTGACTGGATACAGCCTTTAGTCAAGTGGTATATTGGTCATATATCACAAACCCCAAGGTGCCTTATTGCTATTATCAACTGGTTATCAACGTGATTAGAGCAGTAAAAATAAATGTTTTGTCATACCCGTGGATACGGTCTGATATACCACGCCTTTCAGCCAATCAGCATTCAGGGCCTCGAACCACCCAGTTTATATATATATATATATATATATATATATATATATATATATATATATATATTCTCTCAACCAGCTTCACCTGAATGTTTTTTTCAACTCTTGATATATATCTATATAGATATATATCAAGACTGTTGGAAAAACATTCCAGGTGAAAGCTGGTTGGAGAGAATGCCAGAGTGTGCAAAAGCTGTCATCAAGGAAAAGGGGTGGCTACGTTGAATAATAATACATATTTAAAAATATATTTTGATTTGTTTAACACTGTTTTGGTTAATACACGATTCCATATGTGTTATTTTCATAGTTGCAATGTCTTCACTGTTATTCCACAATGTAGAAAATAGTAAAATTAAAGAAAAACCCTTGAATGAATAGGTGTGTCCAAACTTTGGACTGGTACTCTATATACATGGTGTGTATAGACAGTATATGAATAGAAATGGTGAGTACAGCAGTAGTTATATAGGGATGAGCTTTGACTAGAATACAGTATATAGACATGAAGTAGGTAAACCAGTATGTAAACACGATTAAAGTGGCCAGTGTTCCATGACTATGTACTGTACATAGGACAGCGGTCTCTAAGGTGCAGGGTAGAGTACCGGTGGTAGCCGGATAGTGACAGTGTCTGAGTTCAGGGTAGAGTACCGGGTGGTAGCCGGATAGTGACAGTGTCTGAGTTCAGGGTAGAGTACCGGGTGGTAGCTGGATAGTGACAGTGTGAGTTCAGGGTAGAGTACCGGGTGGTAGCCGGATAGTGACAGTGTCTGAGTTCAGGGTAGAGTACCGGTGGTAGCCGGATAGTGACAGTGTCTGAGTTCAGGTAGAGTACCGGGTGGTAGCTGGATAGTGACAGTGTGAGTTCAGGGTAGAGTACCGGTTGGTAGCTGGATAGTGACAGTGTCTGAGTTCAGGGTAGAGTACCGGGTGGTAGCTGGATAGTGACAGTGTCTGAGTTCAGGGTAGAGTACCGGGTGGTAGCCGGATAGTGACAGTGTCTGAGTTCAGGGTAGAGTACCGGGTGGTAGCCGGATAGTGACAGTGTGAGTTCAGGGTAGAGTACCGGTTGGTAGCTGGATAGTGACTGACAGTGTCTGAGTTCAGGGTAGAGTACCGGGTGGTAGCTGGATAGTGACTGACAGTGTCTGAGTTCAGGGTAGATTATGTAATGAAAGCATAAAGGCTGGAATGCCTGAAACATTGATAAGATTAGCCATTCTGTTCTTCAGTGAGAATCCATGTTGAGAGATTTGGTCTGGCTCAGCACTGACAGCTAGTCAGTAAGTTGGCTAACGAACTCTCCATGTTAGTGTTATCCCACAGGAAACAACCAGTGGGGGAAAAAGGACCCAATTGTCATATTTGAGTAAAAGTAAAGATACCTTAATAGAAAATGACTCAAGTAAAAGTGAAAGTCACCCAGTAAAATACTACTTTAGTAAGTCTAAAAGTGTTTGGTTTTAAATATACCTAAGTATCAAAAGTAAAGGTATGAATCATTTCAAATTCCTTATATTAAATAAACCAGACAGCACCATTTAAAAAAATGTAATTACTTTAAAAAAAACATTCACAGATGGCAAGGGGCACACTCCAAGTTTCAGACATATTTTTACAAATGAAGCATTTGTGTTTAGTGAGTCCACCAGAGGTAGTAGAGATGACCAGGGATGTTCTCTGTTTAGAGAGTCCTCCAGATCAGAGGCAGTAGGGATGACCAGGGATGTTCTCTGTTTAGTGAGTCCGCCAGATCAGAGGCAGTAGGGATGACCAGGGATGTTCTCTGTTTAGTGAGTCCACCAGATCAGAGGCAGTAGGGATGACCAGGGATGTTCTCTGTTTAGTGAGTCCACCAGAGGCAGTAGGGATGACCATGATGTTACACTATGTATTACTAGTAAACAACAACACAGAGGATGGTTACACTATGTATTACTAGTAAACAACAACACAGAGGATGGTTACACTATGTATTACTAGTAAACAACAACACAGAGGATGGTTACACTATGTATTACTAGTAAACAACAACACAGAGGATGGTTACACTATGTATTACTAGTAAACAACAACACAGAGGATGGTTACACTATGTATTACTAGTAAACAACAACACAGAGGATGGTTACACTATGTATTACTAGTAAACAACAACACAGAGGATGGTTACACTATGTATTACTAGTAAACAACAACACAGAGGATGGTTACACTATGTATTACTAGTAAACAACAACACAGAGGATGGTTACACTATGTATTACTAGTAAACAACAACACAGAGGATGGTTACACTATGTATTCCTAGTAAACAACAACATGGAGGATGATTACACTATGTATTACTAGTAAACAACAACACAGAGGATGGTTACACTATGTATTACTAGTAAACAACAACAGAGAGGATGATTACACTATGTATTACTAGTAAACAACAACACAGAGGATGGTTACACTATGTATTACTAGTAAACAACAACATGGAGGATGGTTACACTATGTATTACTAGTAAAAAACAACATGGAGGATGGTTACACTATGTATTCCTAGTAAACAACAACACAGAGGATGGTTACACTATGTATTACTAGTAAACAACAACATGGAGGATGGTTACACTATGTATTACTAGTAAACAACAACATGGAGGATGGTTACACTATGTATTACTAGTAAACAACAACACAGAGGATGGTTACACTATGTATTACTAGTAAACAACAACATGGAGGATGATTACACTATGTATTGCTAGTAAACAACAACACACACTATGTATTACTAGTAAACAACAACAACATAGAGGATGGTTACACTATGTATTACTAGTACACAACAACACAGAGGATGGTTACACTATGTATTACTAGTAAACAACAACACAGAGGATGGTTACACTATTACTAGTAAACAACAACACAGAGGATGGTTACACTATTACTAGTACACAACAACACAGAGGATGGTTACACTATGTATTACTAGTAAACAACAACACAGAGGATGATTACACTATGTATTACTAGTAAACAACAACACAGAGGATGGTTACACTATTACTAGTAAACAACAACACAGAGGATGGTTACACTATTACTAGTAAACAACAACACAGAGGATGATTACACTATGTACTACTAGTAAACAACAACACAGAGGATGGTTACACTATGTATTACTAGTAAACAACAACACAGAGGATGGTTACACTATGTATTACTAGTAAACAACAACACAGAGGATGGTTACACTATTACTAGTAAACAACAACAACACAGAGGATGGTTACACTATTACTAGTAAACAACAACACAGAGGATGGTTACACTATTACTAGTAAACAACAACAACATAGAGGATGGTTACACTATGTATTACTAGTAAACAACAACATGGAAGATGGTTACACTATGTATTACTAGTAAACAACAACATGGAGGATGGTTACACTATGTATTACATATATATAATGTAAATTCTTCAGGGAATTAATGGTCATGAGATGTCCCTTAGTCTATGGCAGTCATATACATATCAGGCAGTCATATTTGCATTTTTTTCCCCATCCAGATTGATTCCCAGCTTTATGTTATTAGTAAATGCACCGAAGTTGGACATTGATTGAGATATTGTCTTGAAAAAATCTGATCTTATTTGGGAGTATTTCTCCCAGTAGAGGAAACATCTCTGTCTCTACCTCCCCTGTCGTGCAGTGACCACTAACCTCTTCCTTCTTACTCAAGGGGATTTGGGCTGGAATGTTTTGGCTCTTCGTGTTCTTATCTTGTGACCATGACATACAGTAGATTATTCTAGAACACAGGTGGCATGTACACTCAGTAAGAACTCTTATCTTATCAACGTGTCAGTCAGTTTGTGTGTGTCTGTGTGTCTGTGTGTCTGTTTCTGTGTGTCGGTGTCTGTGTGTCTGTGTGTCTGTGTTTCTGTGTGTCGGTGTCGGTGTGTCTGTGTGTCTGTGTGTCTGTGTGTCGGTGTCTGTGTGTTTCTGTGTGTCTGTCTGTGTCTGTGTCTGTCTGTGTGTCGGTGTCTGTGTGTCTGTGTGTCTGTGTGTGTGTGTGTGTCTGTGTGTCTGTGTTTCTGTGTTTCTGTGTGTCATCAGAAAGGGACTAAAAGTTCAGTTACTTGGGTCTCCAGAGATACAGATAAAGTGTTCCATCAGCAGTATCTGGATTCAATGTAGAGATGGCTGGTTGTGTACACAGAAATAGAGTCTATAGAACAGACGTTCCCATTCATGTTAATGATGGCATAATAGATTGTGCTTCTATAGTTGTATACCCGTGATCATTGTCCCTCACAGGCCCTATTCAAGTAGGTGCCATTGTCCTGTTGGTCCATGTAACAGGCAGCTGGACCTGGACAAGTCTCAATGAATAACTCTGCCCCAAATGGTACCCTGTTCCATAAGGGCCCTGGTCAATAGTAGTGCACTATATAGGGAATAGGGCTCTGGTCAATAGTAGTGGACTATATAGGGAATATGGTCCTGGTCTAAAGTAGTGCACTATATAGGGAATAGGGTGCCATTGGCCATAGGGCTCTGGTCAAAAGTAGTGCGCTATATAGAGAATAGGGTGCCATAGGGCTCTGGTCAAAAGTAGTGCACTATATGGTGCCATTTGGGAAGCAGTCCATGTCTCTGTCTATTGTATCATCCTGGTTATTCCCCGTTCCTACATAAATTGTTTGTTAGTTTTGGTTACTCTATCCAAGTGTGTGTGTGTGTGTGTGTGTGTGTGTGTGTGTGTGTGTGTGTGTGTGTGTGTGTGTGTGTGTGTGTGTGTGTGTGTGTGTGTGTGTGTGTGTGTGTGTGTGTGTGTGTGTGTGTGTGTGTGTGTGTGAGAGAGAGAAGCTCTCTATAGCTGAATTCCTAACATTCCTAACATTCTCCTGTTCTCTTTCACTCCAGCTGAACAGCAAACACAAAGAATGGGACACACACTCTCTCTACCTTTTCCCCTGTCTCATCATGGATCTCTGTATACATGGCTGTGCTGTGGTAGTCACGTTTAGCTAGCTGGGACTGGGCATCATGTATTATACATGGCTGTGGTAGTCACGTTTAGCTAGCTGGGACTGGGCATCATGTATTATACATGGCTGTGGTAGCCACGTTTAGCTAGCTGTGGTAGCCACGTTTAGCTAGCTGGGACTGGGCATCATGTATTATACATGGCTGTGGTAGTCACGTTTAGCTAGCTGGGACTGGGCATCATGTATTATACATGGCTGTGGTAGCCACGTTTAGCTAGCTGGGACTGGGTATCATGTATTATACATGGCTGTGGTAGTCACGTTTAGCTAGCTGTGTTAGCCACGTTTAGTTAGCTGGGACTGGGCATCATGTATTATACATGGCTGTGGTAGCCACGTTTAGCTAGCTGGGACTGGGCATCATGTGTTATACATGGCTGTGGTAGCCACGTTTAGCTAGCTGGGACTGGGCATCATGTGTTATACATGGCTGTGGTAGTCACGTTTAGCTAGCTGGGACTGGGCATCATGTATTATACATGGCTGTGCTGTGGTAGTCACGTTTAGCTAGCTGGGACTGGGCATCATGTATTATACATGGCTGTGGTAGCCACGTTTAGCTAGCTGGGACTGGGCATCATGTATTATACATGGCTGTGCTGTGGTAGCCACGTTTAGCTAGCTGGGACTGGGCATCATGTATTATACATGGCTGTGCTGTGGTAACCACGTTTAGCTAGCTGGGACTGGGCATCATGTATTATACATGGCTGTGGTAGCCACGTTTAGCTAGCTGGGACTGGGCATCATGTATTATACATGCTGTGCTGTGGTAGCCACGTTTAGCTAGCTGTGGTAGCCACGTTTAGCTAGCTGGGACTGGGCATCATGTATTATACATGCTGTGCTGTGGTAGCCACGTTTAGCTAGCTGTGGTAGCCACGTTTAGCTAGCTGGGACTGGGCATCATGTATTATACATGGCTGTGGTAGCCACGTTTAGCTAGCTGGGACTGGGCATCATGTATTATACATGGCTGTGGTAGCCACGTTTAGCTAGCTGGGACTGGGCATCATGTATTATACATGGCTGTGCTGTGGTAGCCACGTTTAGCTAGGTGGGACTGGGCATCATGTATTATACATGGCTGTGCTGTGGTAGTCACGTTTAGCTAGCTGGGACTGGGCATCATGTATTATACATGGCTGTGGTAGCCACGTTTAGCTAGCTGGGACTGGGCATCATGTATTATACATGGCTGTGGTAGTCACGTTTAGCTAGCTGGGACTGGGCATCATGTATTATACATGGCTGTGGTAGTCACGTTTAGCTAGCTGGGACTGGGCATCATGTATTATACATGGCTGTGGTCGTCACGTTTAGCTAGCTGGGACTGGGCATCATGTGTTATACATGGCTGTGCTGTGGTAGCCACGTTTAGTTAGCTGGGACTGGGCATCATGTATTATACATGGCTGTGGTAGCCACGTTTAGCTAGCTGGGACTGGGCATCATGTATTATACATGGCTGTGTTAGCCACGTTTAGCTAGCTGGGACTGGGCATCATGTATTATACATGGCTGTGGTAGCCACGTTTAGCTAGCTGGGACTGGGCATCATGTATTATACATGGCTGTGGTAGCCACGTTTAGCTAGCTGGGACTGGGCATCATGTATTATACATGGCTGTGCTGTGGTAGTCACGTTTAGCTAGCTGGGACTGGGCATCATGTATTATACATGGCTGTGGTAGTCACGTTTAGCTAGCTGGGACTGGGCATCATGTATTATACATGGCTGTGCTGTGGTAGCCACGTTTAGCTAGCTGGGACTGGGCATCATGTATTATACATGGCTGTGGTAGCCACGTTTAGCTAGCTGGGACTGGGCATCATGTATTATACATGGCTGTGCTGTGGTAGCCACGTTTAGCTAGCTGGGACTGGGCATCATGTATTATACATGGCTGTGGTAGCTACGTTTAGCTAGCTGGGACTGGGCATCATGTATTATACATGGCTGTGGTAACCACGTTTAGCTAGCTGGGACTGGGTATCATGTATTATACATGGCTGTGCTGTGGTAGTCACGTTTAGCTAGCTGTGGTAGCCACGTTTAGCTAGCTGGGACTGGGCATCATGTATTATACATGGCTGTGGTAGCCACGTTTAGCTAGCTGGGACTGGGCATCATGTATTATACATGGCTGTGCTGTGGTAGCCACGTTTAGCTAGCTGGGACTGGGCATCATGTATTATACATGGCTGTGGTAGCCACGTTTAGCTAGCTGGGACTGGGCATCATGTATTATACATGGCTGTGGTAGCCACGTTTAGCTAGCTGGGACTGGGCATCATGTATTATACATGGCTGTGCTGTGGTAGTCACGTTTAGCTAGCTGGGACTGGGCATCATGTATTATACATGGCTGTGCTGTGGTAGCCACGTTTAGCTAGCTGGGACTGGGCATCATGTATTATACATGGCTGTGGTAGCCACGTTTAGCTAGCTGGGACTGGGCATCATGTATTATACATGGCTGTGCTGTGGTAGCCACGTTTAGCTAGCTGGGACTGGGCATCATGTATTATACATGGCTGTGGTAGCCGCGTTTAGCTAGCTGGGACTGGGCATCATGTATTATACATGGCTGTGGTAGCCACGTTTAGCTAACTGGGACTGGGCATCATGTATTATACATGGCTGTGCTGTGGTAGCCACGTTTAGCTAGCTGGGACTGGGCATCATGTATTATACATGGCTGTGGTAGCCACGTTTAGCTAGCTGGGACTGGGCATCATGTATTATACATGGCTGTGCTGTGGTAGCCACGTTTAGCTAGCTGGGACTGGGCATCATGTATTATACATGGCTGTGGTAGCCACGTTTAGCTAGCTGGGACTGGGCATCATGTATTATACATGGCTGTGCTGTGGTAGCCACGTTTAGCTAGCTGGGACTGGGCATCATGTATTATACATGGCTGTGGTAGCCACGTTTAGCTAGCTGGGACTGGGCATCATGTATTAGACATGGCTGTGGTAGCCACGTTTAGCTAGCTGGGACTGGGCATCATGTATTATATATGGCTGTGCTGTGGTAGCCACGTTTAGCTAGCTGGGACTGGGCATCATGTATTATACATGGCTGTGGTAGCCACGTTTAGCTAGCTGGGACTGGGCATCATGTATTATACATGGCTGTACAGTAGTTTATGATACAGTAGGATGTGGTGGAGTTGTTAGATAGTACAGTAGTTTTATGATACAGTAGGATGTGGTGGAGTTGTTAGATAGTACAGTAGTTTTATGATACAGTAGGATGTGGTGGAGTTGTTGAATAGTACAGTAGTTTTATGATACAGTAGGATGTGGTGGAGTTGTTGAATAGTACAGTAGTTTTATGATACAATAGGATGTGGTGGAGTTGTTAGATAGTACAGTAGTTTTATGATACAGTAGGATGTGGTGGAGTTGTTGGATAGTACAGTAGTTTTATGATACAGTAGGATGTAGTGGAGTTGTTGAACAGTACAGTAGTTTTATGATACAGTAGGGTGTAGTGGAGTTGTTAGAGAGTACAGTAGTTTTATGATACAGTAGGATGTGGTGGAGTTGTTAGATAGTACAGTAGTTTATGATACAGTAGGATGTGGTGGAGTTGTTAGATAGTACAGTAGTTTATGATACAGTAGGATGTGGTGGAGTTGTTAGATAGTACAGTAGTTTTATGATACAGTAGGATGTGGTGGAGTTGTTGGATAGTACAGTAGTTTTATGATACAGTAGGATGTAGTGGAGTTGTTGAACAGTACAGTAGTTTTATGATACAGTAGGGTGTAGTGGAGTTGTTAGATAGTACAGTAGTTTTATGATACAGTAGGATGTGGTGGAGTTGTTAGATAGTACAGTAGTTTATGATACAGTAGGATGTGGTGGAGTTGTTAGATAGTACAGTAGTTTATGATACAGTAGGATGTGGTGGAGTTGTTAGATAGTACAGTAGTTTATGATACAGTAGGATGTGGTGGAGTTGTTAGATAGTACAGTAGTTTTATGATACAGTAGGATGTGGTGGAGTTGTTGAACAGTACAGTAGTTTTATGATACAGTAGGATGTGGTGGAGTTGTTGAACAGTACAGTAGTTTTATGATACAGTAGGATGTGGTGGAGTTGTTGAACAGTACAGTAGTTTTATGATACAGTAGGATGTGGTGGAGTTGTTAGATAGTACAGTAGTTTTATGATACAGTAGGATGTGGTGGAGTTGTTGAATAGTACAGTAGTTTTATGATACAGTAGGATGTGGTGGAGTTGTTGAACAGTACAGTAGTTTTATGATACAGTAGGATGTGGTGGAGTTGTTGAACAGTACAGTAGTTTTATGATACAGTAGGATGTGGTGGAGTTGTTAGATAGTACAGTAGTTTTATGATACAGTAGGATGTGGTGGAGTTGTTAGATAGTACAGTAGTTTTATGATACAGTAGGATGTGGTGGAGTTGTTGAACAGTACAGTAGTTTTATGATACAGTAGGATGTGGTGGAGTTGTTGAACAGTACAGTAGTTTTATGATACAGTAGGATGTGGTGGAGTTGTTAGATAGTACAGTAGTTTTATGATACAGTAGGATGTGGTGGAGTTGTTAGATAGTACAGTAGTTTTATGATACAGTAGGATGTGGTGGAGTTGTTAGATAGTACAGTAGTTTTATGATACAGTAGGATGTGGTGGAGTTGTTGAACAGTACAGTAGTTTTATAATACAGTAGGATGTGGTGGAGTTGTTGAACAGTACAGTAGTTTTATGATACAGTAGGATGTGGTGGAGTTGTTGAATAGTACAGTAGTATTATGATACAGTAGGATGTAGTGGAGTTGTTAGTAGTTTTATGATACAGTAGGATGTGGTGGAGTTGTTGAACAGTACAGTAGTTTATGATACAGTAGGATGTGGTGGGGTTGTTAGTAGTTTTATGATACAGTAGGATGTGGTGGAGTTGTTGAACAGTACAGTAGTTTTATGATACAGTAGGATGTGGTGGAGTTGTTGAACAGTACAGTAGTTTTATGATACAGTAGGATGTGGTGGAGTTGTTGAACAGTACAGTAGTTTATGATACAGTAGGATGTGGTGGAGTTGTTAGTAGTTTTATGATACAGTAGGATGTGGTGGAGTTGTTAGTAGTTTTATGATACAGTAGGATGTGGTGGGGTTGTTAGTAGTTTTATGATACAGTAGGATGTGGTGGAGTTGTTAGTAGTTTTATGATACAGTAGGATGTGGTGGGGTTGTTAGTAGTTTTATGATACAGTAGGATGTGGTGGAGTTGTTGAACAGTACAGTAGTTTTATGATACAGTAGGATGTGGTGGAGTTGTTAGTAGTTTTATGATACAGTAGGATGTGGTGGAGTTGTTGAACAGTACAGTAGTTTATGATACAGTAGGATGTGGTGGGGTTGTTAGTAGTTTTATGATACAGTAGGATGTGGTGGAGTTGTTGAACAGTACAGTAGTTTATGATACAGTAGGATGTGGTGGGGTTGTTAGTAGTTTTATGATACAGTAGGATGTGGTGGAGTTGTTGAACAGTACAGTAGTTTTATGATACAGTAGGATGTGGTGGAGTTGTTGAACAGTACAGTAGTTTTATGATACAGTAGGATGTGGTGGAGTTGTTGAACAGTACAGTAGTTTTATGATACAGTAGGATGTGGTGGAGTTGTTAGTAGTTTTATGATACAGTAGGATGTGGTGGAGTTGTTAGTAGTTTTATGATACAGTAGGATGTGGTGGAGTTGTTAGTAGTTTTATGATACAGTAGGATGTGGTGGAGTTGTTAGTAGTTTTATGATACAGTAGGATGTGGTGGAGTTGTTGAACAGTACAGAAGGATGGTGAAGAGAACAAAGCCAGTTGCCAGTGTAATATCATGTGTGTGGTCTCATCACCATCTGTGTGCAGCCTCTGCACCAGCTGAGTGCGGTCTGTGCACCAGCTGTGTAAAGGTTGTGTGTGGGAAGCTAAGTAGCGTGAGCATGGTTTCAGTTAGTCACACTGTGTTAATGTTATACTTCTGGTGTCTGTGGCATGTTTGATTTCCCCACAGACACACCAGAGTTTTTTTCTGGGTTAAAATGTGGCTTAGGAGATGGGCGTGGTGGGGTCATGGCCACTGGTGCAGTCGCCGACTGGACATTTTAGAGACCCTCCTGTTGACCGCAATGACCAAATGTGCAGTTTTAAAGTTAATTTCATTCAAATCTACAAATTTTCGCAACGGCTTATGCTATCTGAGTGACTCAAACATTATAACAGAGTCAATGGGGGCCCCATGCCATGACAAACATACTCCTGAATGCATAAAAATAATAAAATGAAGTATTCTCCCGGACTTTCTAGGTTTAATATATTTTGGTGATTGTTATTTAAAAATGTATAGGTCCATTATCTTTTCTACGTACTTTATATGTGGTTTTAGTTATTTAAGTTTAGACTGAAAACTTTTTTTTTTTTACATCCTGAGAAAAAATGTTTAAAATAAAATATATATTTTATTTATATATATGTACACTACCGTTCAAAAGTTTGGGGTCACTTAGAAATGTCCTTGTTTTTGCAAAACACCAGTCTCAACAGTGAAGAGGTGACTCCGGGATGCTGGCCTTCTAGGCAGAGTTGCAAAGAAAAAGCCATATCTCAGACTGGCCAATAAAAAGAAAAGATTAAGATGGGCAAAAGAACACAGACACTGGACAGAGGAACTAGAAGGCCAGCATTCCGGAGTCGCCTCTTCACTGTTGACTTTGTGACTGGTGTTTTGTGGGTACTAATGAAGCTGCCATTTGAGGACTTGTCCAATCTGTTTCTCAAACTAGAAACTCTAATGTACTTGTCCTCTTCCTCAGTTGTGCACCAGGGCCTCCCACTCCTCTTTCTATCCTGGTTAGAGCCAGTTTGAAGATAGTTGAGAGAATGCCAAGAATGTGCAAAGCTGTCTTCAAGGCAAATGGTGGCTATTTGAAGAATCTCAAATATTAAATTGATTTGTTTAACACTATTTTGGTTACTACATGATTCCATATGTGTTATTTCATTGTTTTAATGTCGTCACTATTATTCTACAATGTAGAAAATAGTAATAATAAAGACAAACCCTTGAATGAGTAGGTGTTTCCAGACTTTTGACTGGTACTATACAGTGGGGCAAAAAAGTATTTAGTCAGCCACCAATTGAGTAAGGCCTGTAATTTTCATCATAGGTACACTTCAACTAGGACAGACAAAATGAGAAAAAAAATCCAGAAAATCAAATTGTAGGATTTTTATTTTATTTATTTGCAAATTATGGTGAAAAATAAGTATTTGGTCAATAACAAAAGTTTATCTCAATACTTTGTTATATACCCTTTGTTGGCAATGACAGAGGTCAAATATTTTCTGTAAGTCTTCACAAGTTTTTCACACACTGTTGCTGGTATTTTGGCCCATTCCTCCATGCAGATCTCCTCTAGAGCAGTGATGTTTTGGGGCTGTTGAAGGGCAACACAGACTTTCAACTCCCTCCAAAGATCCCCCCCACACACACACACACTTATTTTTTTTATACTACTACATACTTTTTATGCTACTACATACTTTTTATGCTACTACATACTTTTTATACTACTACATACTTTTTATACTACTACATACTTTTTATTCCACTCCATACTTTTTATACTACTACATACTTTTTATTCCACTCCATACTTTTTATACTACTGACATACTTTTTATACTACTACATACTTTTTATACTACTACATACTTTTTATACTACTACATACATACTTTTTATACTACTACATACTTTTTACATACTTTTTACATACTTTTTATACTACTACATACTTTTTATACTACTACATACTTTTTATACTACTACATACTTTTTATACTACTACATACTTTTTACATACTTTTTATACTACTACATACTTTTTATACTACTACATACTTTTTATACTACTGACATACGTTTTATTCTACTACATACTTTTTATACTACTGACATACTTTTTATTCTACTACATACTTTTTATTCTACTACATACTTTTTATTCTACTACATACTTTTTATACTACTACATACTTTTTATACTACTCCATACTTTGGAGATAATTACTGTGAAAGGATTCAGACTACGTCCATATTGTCATATCCCATAATATGCATCAGTCACTCTGGCCTGATTCCTGCTCCATTTCAGCACTGTAACAGAAGGATAGTCTGGTCAATGACGGTGGAAGACATACTATGTGTCCTGGATTGATGATCTTTGAGTCTGTCTGTCCTGTCTGTCGTTGCAGGTTTAGATGGACCTGATGGATGGGGGCTGGGGCTGGGTGGTTGAGTGGGGGTCAGAGAGTTGGCCTGGCACTGTGGCAGTAGCTCCTGTCCCATTCCCAGACAGACCTGGGTTCAAATACAATTTGAAATAATTTCAAACTACTTTGTCTGTGCTTTGATTGAGCTTGTCTGGCGTAACGGAACCCATAGATGAGATCCCGCCCATCTGGCACTGCAGGCAGGCTAAAGCAAACGCTCGCACTATTTGAGAAGATATGGAATAGTATTTGAACCCAGGGCCCAGCCAGACGACAGTCCAGCCCAGGCAGGCCACATTGAGAGGCGGTGTACTGGAAGTGATTGGGGTTCATCAGAGATAGACTGGACCGTGCCAGTGGCCTCGTTCCAAATCACACTATTATTGCCTTTTATAGGGGCTCTGGTGAAAAGTAGTGCACTACATCGGGAATAGGGTCTAAAGTAGTGCACTACATCGGGAATAGGGTCTAAAGTAGTGCACTACATCGGGAATAGGGTCTAAAGTAGTGCACTACATCGGGAATAGGGTCTAAAGTAGTGCACTACATCGGGAATAGGGTCTAAAGTAGTGCACTACATCGGGAATAGGGTCTAAAGTAGTGCACTACATCGGGAATAGGGCTCTGGTCTAAAGTAGTGCACTACATCGGGAATAGGGCTCTGGTCTAAAGTAGTGTACTATATATAGGGAATAGGGCTCTGGTCTAAAGTAGTGTACTATATAGGGAATAGGGCTCTGGTCTATAGTAGTGTACTATATAGGGAATAGGGTGCCATTTGGGACGTACATACAGTACTGCCCCCCTCCTTCCCTCCACAGCCCCCTCCCTTACAGCCATGACCCCCCTCCCTTACAGCCATGACCCCCCTCCCTTACAGCCATGACCCCCTCCCTTACAGCCATGACCCCCCTCCCTTACAGCCATGACCCCCCTCCCTTACAGCCATGACCCCCTCCCTTACAGCCATGACCCCCTCCCTTACAGCCATGACCCCCTCCCTTACAGCCATGACCTCCCCCCTCCCTTACAGCCATGACCTCCCCCTCCCTTACAGCCATGACCCCCCTCCCTTACAGCCATGACCCCCCTCCCTTACAGCCATGACCTCCCCTCCCTTATAGCCATGACCCCCCCCCTTACAGCCATGACCCCCCTCCCTTACAGCCATGACCCCCTCCCTTACAGCCATGATCCCCCTCCCTTACAGCCATGATCCCCCCTCCTCCCTTACAGCCATGACCCCCTCCTCCCTTACAGCCATGACCCCCTCCCTTACAGCCATGATCCCCCTCCTCCCTTACAGCCATGATCCCCCCCGCCCTTACAGCCATGATCCCCCCAGCCCCTTACAGCCATGATCCCCCCAGCCCCTTACAGCCATGATCCCCCCTCCTCCCTTACAGCCATGATCCCCCTCCCTTACAGCCATGACCCCACCCCCTTACAGTCATGACCTCCCCTCCACTTACAGCCATGACCCCCCCTTACAGCCATGACCTCACCCCTTACAGTCATGACACCACCCCCTTACAGTCATGACACCACCCCCTTACAACCATGACACCACCCCTTACAGCCATGACACCACCCCTTACAGCCATGACCCCACCCCCTTACAGCCATGACCCCCACCCCTTACAGCCATGAGCCCCTCTTTACAGCCATGACCTCCCCTCCCCTTACAGCCATGACCTCCCTCCCCTTACAGCCATGACCTCCCCGCCTTACAGCCATGACCTCCCCTCCCCTGACAGCCATGACCCCCCTCCCTTACAGCCATGATCCCCCCTCCTCCCTTACAGCCATGATCCCCCCCCCCGCCCTTACAGCCATGATCCCCCAGCCCCTTACAGCCATGATCCCCCCCAGCCCCTTACAGCCATGATCCCCCCTCCTCCCTTACAGCCATGATCCCCCCTCCCTTACAGCCATGACCCCACCCCTTACAGTCATGACCTCCCCTCCACTTACAGCCATGACCCCCCCTTACAGCCATGACCTCACCCCTTACAGTCATGACACCACCCCTTACAGTCATGACACCACCCCCTTACAACCATGACACCACCCCTTACAGCCATGACCCCACCCCCCTTACAGCCATGACCCCCACCCCCTTACAGCCATGAGCCCCTCTTTACAGCCATGACCTCCCCTCCCCTTACAGCCATGACCTCCCTCCCCTTACAGCCATGACCTCCCCGCCTTACAGCCATGACCTCCCCTCCCCTGACAGCCATGACCTCCCTCCCCTTACAGCCATGACACCACCCCCTGACAGCCATGACCTCCCCCCCTGACAGCCATGACCTCCCTCCCCTTACAGCCATGACCTCCCTCCCCTTACAGCCATGACCTCCCCTCCCCTTACAGCCATGACCCCACCCCTGCCTTACAGCCATGACCTCCCTCCCCTTACAGCCATGACCTCCCCTCCCCTTACAGCCATGACCCCACCCCTGCCTTACAGCCATGATCTCCCCTCCCCTTACAGCCATGACCTCCCCTCCCCTTACAGCCATGACCCCACCCCCGCCTTACAGCCATGACCTCCCTCCCCTTACAGTCATGACCCCACCCCCGCCTTACAGCCATGACCTCCCTCCCCTTACAGCCATGACCTCCCCTCCCCTTACAGCCATGACCTCCCCTCCCCTTACAGTCATGATCCCCCCCTCCCACTAGCCCTCTACCCATCTATCCCCTCTACATATCTACCTCCTCTACCCCCTACCCATCTATCCCCTCTACATATCTACCTCCACTACCCCTACCCATCTATCCCTCTACATATCTACCTCCACTACCCCCTACCCATCTATCCCCTCTACATATCTACCTCCACTACCCCCTACCCATCTATCCCCTCTACATATCTACCTCCTCTACCCCCTACCCATCTATCCCCTCTACATATCTACCTCCACTACCCCTCTACCCTCACTACCCCCTACCCATCTATCCCCTCTACATATCTACCTCCTCTACCCCCTACCCATCTATCCCCTCTACATATCTACCTACCTCCTCTACCCCTCTACCCATCTATCCCCTCTACATATCTACCTCCACTACCCCTCTACCCATCTATCCCCTCTACATATCTACCTCCTCTACCCCCTACCCATCTATCCCCTCTACATATCTACCCCCTACCCATCTATCCCTCTACATATCTACCCCCTACCCATCTATCCCCTCTACCCCTACCCATCTATCCCCTCTACATATCTACCCCCTACCCATCTATCCCCTCTACATATCTACCCCCCTACCCATCTATCCCCTCTACATATCTACCCCTACCCATCTATCCCCTCTACATATCTACCCCCTACCCATCTATCCCCTCTACATATCTACCTCCTCTACCCCCTACCCATCTATCCCCTCTACATATCTACCTCCTCTACCCCCCTACCCATCTATCCCCTCTACATATCTACCTCCTCTACCCCCTACCCATCTATCCCCTCTACATATCTACCTCCTCTACCCCCTACCCATCTATCCCCTCTACATATCTACCTCCTCTACCCCCTACCCATCTATCCCCTCTACATATCTACCTCCTCTACCCCCTACCCATCTATCCCCTCTACATATCTACCTCCTCTACCCCCTACCCATCTATCCCCTCTACATATCTACCTCCACTACCCCTCTACCCTCACTACCCCCTACCCATCTATCCCCTCTACATATCTACCTCCACTACCCCTCTACCCTCACTACCCACCTACTCCTCCACTCCCATCTACCCCCCTACCCATCTATCCCCTCTACATATCTACCTCCACTACCCCTCTACCCTCACTACCCACCTACTCCTCCACTCCCAGTACACCTTCTACCCCCTCGACCCTCTACTCATCTACCCCCTCTACCTCCTTTACTTGGGGGGGGGGGGGGCAGCTAGCCTAGTGGTTGGAGTGTTGGACTAGTAACTGAAAGGTTGCAAGATCGAATCCCCGAGCTGACAAGGTAAAACATCTGTTGTTCTGCCCCTGAACAAACAGTTAACCCACTGTTCCTAGGCAGTCATTGAAAATAAGAATTTGTTCTTAACTGTTAAAGTTGCCAAGTTAAAGGTAAAATCAAATTAAAATGAAAAAATACCTCCTTTACCTACTCCACAAAAGCCACCATTGTTCCTAGTGCAGGAGGCAGAGAGCAGCAGCTAGGATCCGTCCCTAATGCCCCCCTATTCCCTATATAGTGCACTACTTAGGACCAGGGTCCATAGTCAAAAGTAGTGCACTAAATAGACAATAGGGGGCCATTTGGGGTGCAGCCTTGCAGACCAAGGCAGAGCATGTCATGCCAACACAGGCCTGCTGGAATAACAGAACACACAGTGGTTGGACAGCAGACTTAACATGCAAACCCAGCTCTCTCCACTAAAACTCTGCTCTTAAAAATCACACACTCTCTCTCTCTCTCCTCTGCCACCTGCCCCTCTTTCTCTCCCTCTCTCCCCCACCTCTCCCTCTCAATCTCTTTCTCCCTCCCTCTCTTTCTCTCTACATCTCCTCTGCCACCTCCCTCCTCTTTCTCTCTCCCTCTCTCCCCCACCTCTCCCTCTCAATCTCTTTCTCCCTCCCTCTCTTTCTCTCTACATCTCCTCTGCCACCTCCCTCCTCTTTCTCGCTCTCTCTCTCTTTCTCCACTCCCTCCCTCTTTCCTCCTCTTCCTCCTCCCAGCCACCTCTTCCTCTCCTCGCCGTGCCGCATCAGACATGGAGCAGGCCCGCCCACAGACCAGCGGGGAGGAGGAGCTACAACTGCAGCTGGCTCTGGCCATGAGCCGAGAGGAGAGTGAAAAGGTAACACTCACACACACACACACACTCACACAGTACACACACACACACTCACACAGTACACACACACACACTCACACAGTACACACAGTACACACACACACACACACACACACACACACACACACACACACACACACACACACACACACACACACACACACACACACACTGAACAAGAGGCACTGACACACTCACACAGTACGTACACACACACACACACACACACACTGAACAATAGGCACTGACACACACACTGAACAAGAGGCACTGACACACACACACACACACACACACACACACACACACACACACACACACACACACACACACACACACACACACACACACACACACACACACACACACACACACACTGAACAAGAGGCACTGACACACACACTGAACAAGAGGCACTGACACACTCACACAGTACACACACACACACACACACTGAACAATAGGCACTGACACACACACTGAACAATAGGCACTGACACACACACACACACACACACACACACACACACACACACACACACACACACACACACACACACACACACACACACACACACACACACACACACACTGAACAATAGGCACTGACACACACACTGAACAAGAGGCACTGACACACACACACACACACACACACACACACACACACACACACACACACACACACACACACACACACACACACACACACACACACACACACACACACACACACACACACACACACACACACACACACACACACACACACACACACACTGAACAAGAGGCACTGACACACTCTGACTACATGCAGTGTGAGAATGTTATGAATGTGGCTGCCTCCCTCCCACTCATACACACTCCCCTGCAGAGCTCAAATCTCTCTCTCGCTCTCTCTCGCTCTCTCGCTCTCTCGCTCTCTCTCTCTCTCTCTGTCCTCTAAGTGTCATCCATTTCACTGAGCCTTAAATAGAAACCAATATCACCCCTCTCTCTTTGTAACACCTGGCCAATCAAAGACACCGATACTCAGAGTTGGCCGCCGATCTGGCCAATTACAGAGTGCGATGCTGCAGAGTGAACCGCCGGCAGCTGTGCTGAGTGAATGAGTGACTGGACTGGACAGGCTGGAGCTATTGATCCACTGTTAGCTAGCCTGGTATTGATGGCACTGTTAGCTAGCCTGGTATTGATCCACTGTTAGCTAGCCTGGTATTGATCCACTGTTAGCTAGCCTGGTATTGATCCACTGTTAGCTAGCCTGGTATTGATCCACTGTTAGCTAGCCTGGTATTGATCCACTGTTAGCTAGCCTGGTATTGATCCACTGTTAGCTAGCCTGGTATTGATCCACTGTTAGCTAGCCTGGTATTGATCCACTGTTAGCTAGCCTGGTATTGATCCACTGTTAGCTAGCCTGGTATTGATCCACTGTTAGCTAGCCTGGTATTGATCCACTGTTAGCTAGCCTGGTATTGATCCACTGAATGGCCTCTGTGTCTCTGTGTTGTTAGATGGTGCATTCTGCACCGAGGCCTTGGACTGAAAAACACTTAGCTCCTTTTATAAAACACACACAATATCTTAGGTCCTTTTGTTCAACACTACAATATCTTAGCTCCTTTTATAAAACACACACAATATCTTAGGTCCTTTTGTTCAACACTACAATATCTTAGCTCCTTTTATAAAACACACACAATATCTTAGCTCCTTTTATAAAACACACACAATATCTTAGGTCCTTTTGTTCAACACTACAATATCTTAGCTCCTTTTATAAAACACACACAATATCTTAGGTCCTTTTGTTCAACACTACAATATCTTAGGTCCTTTTGTTCAACACTACAATATCTTAGCTCCTTTTATAAAACACACACAATATCTTAGGTCCTTTTGTTCAACACCACAATATCTTAGGCCCTTTTGTTCAACACTACAATATCTTAGGTCCTTTTGTTCAACACTACAATATCTTAGGTCCTTTTATAAAACACACACAATATCTTAGCTCCTTTTATAAAACACACACAATATCTTAGGTCCTTTTGTTCAACACTACAATATCTTAGCTCCTTTTATAAAACACACACAATATCTTAGGTCCTTTTGTTCAACACTACAATATCTTAGGTCCTTTTGTTCAACACTACAATATCTTAGCTCCTTTTATAAAACACACACAATATCTTAGGTCCTTTTGTTCAACACCACAATATCTTAGGCCCTTTTGTTCAACACTACAATATCTTAGGTCCTTTTGTTCAACACTACAATATCTTAGGTCCTTTTGTTCAACACTACAATATCTTAGGTCCTTTTGTTCAACACTACAATATCTTAGGTCCTTTTGTTCAACACTACAATATCTTAGGTCCTTTTGTTCAACACTACAATATCTTAGGTCCTTTTGTTCAACACCACAATATCTTAGGTCCTTTTGTTCAACACTACAATATCTTAGGTCCTTTTGTTCAACACTACAATATCTTAGGTCCTTTTGTTCAACACTACAATATCTTAGGTCCTTTTGTTCAACACTACAATATCTTAGGTCCTTTTGTTCAACACCACAATATCTTAGGTCCTTTTGTTCAACACTACAATATCTTAGGTCCTTTTGTTCAACACTACAATATCTTAGGTCCTTTTGTTCAACACTACAATATCTTAGCTCCTTTTATAAAACACACACAATATCTTAGGTCCTTTTGTTCAACACTACAATATCTTAGGTCCTTTTGTTCAACACTACAATATCTTAGCTCCTTTTATAAAACACACACAATATCTTAGGTCCTTTTGTTCAACACCACAATATCTTAGGCCCTTTTGTTCAACACTACAATATCTTAGGTCCTTTTGTTCAACACTACAATATCTTAGGTCCTTTTATAAAACACACACAATATCTTAGCTCCTTTTATAAAACACACACAATATCTTAGGTCCTTTTGTTCAACACTACAATATCTTAGCTCCTTTTATAAAACACACACAATATCTTAGGTCCTTTTGTTCAACACTACAATATCTTAGGTCCTTTTGTTCAACACTACAATATCTTAGCTCCTTTTATAAAACACACACAATATCTTAGGTCCTTTTGTTCAACACTACAATATCTTAGGTCCTTTTGTTCAACACTACAATATCTTAGGTCCTTTTGTTCAACACTACAATATCTTAGGTCCTTTTGTTCAACACCACAATATCTTAGGCCCTTTTGTTCAACACTACAATATCTTAGGTCCTTTTGTTCAACACTACAATATCTTAGGTCCTTTTGTTCAACACTACAATATCTTAGGTCCTTTTGTTCAACACTACAATATCTTAGGCCCTTTTGTTCAACACTACAATATCTTAGGTCCTTTTGTTCAACACTACAATATCTTAGGTCCTTTTGTTCAACACTACAATATCTTAGGTCCTTTTGTTCAACACTACAATATCTTAGGTCCTTTTGTTCAACACCACAATATCTTAGGTCCTTTTGTTCAACACTACAATATCTTAGGTCCTTTTGTTCAACACTACAATATCTTAGGTCCTTTTGTTCAACACTACAATATCTTAGGTCCTTTTGTTCAACACTACAATATCTTAGGTCCTTTTGTTCAACACTACAATATCTTAGGTCCTTTTGTTCAACACTACAATATCTTAGGTCCTTTTGTTCAACACTACAATATCTTAGGTCCTTTTGTTCAACACTACAATATCTTAGGTCCTTTTGTTCAGCACTACAATATCTTAGGTCCTTTTGTTCAACACTACAATATCTTAGGTCCTTTTGTTCAACACTACAATATCTTAGGTCCTTTTGTTCAACACTACAATATCTTAGGTCCTTTTGTTCAACACTACAATATCTTAGGTCCTTTTGTTCAACACCACAATATCTTAGGCCCTTTTGTTCAACACTACAATATCTTAGGTCCTTTTGTTCAACACCACAATATCTTAGGTCCTTTTGTTCAACACTACAATATCTTAGGTCCTTTTGTTCAACACTACAATATCTTAGCTCCTTTTATAAAACACACACAATATCTTAGGTCCTTTTGTTCAACACTACAATATCTTAGGTCCTTTTGTTCAACACTACAATATCTTAGGTCCTTTTGTTCAACACTACAATATCTTAGGTCCTTTTGTTCAACACTACAATATCTTAGGTCCTTTTGTTCAACACCACATTTGTGTAAGTGCTTGCTGAACGTGCTTCCTGAAAGTCTGCGCCGACTGAGATGGCCGCCTCGCTTCGCGTTCCTAGGAAACTATGCAGTTTTTTGTTTTTTTACGTGTTATTTCTTACATTAGTACCCCAGGTCATCTTAGGTTTCATTACATACAGTCGAGAAGAACTACTGAATATGAGATCAGCGTCAACTCACCATCAGTACGACCAAGAATATGTTTTCCGCGACGCGGATCCTGTGTTCTGCCTTACAAACAGGACAACGGAATGGATCGCATGCAGCGACCCAAGGAAACGACTCCGAAAAAGAGGGAAACGCGGCGGTGTTCTGGTCAGACTCCGGAAAAGGGCACATCGTGCACCACTTCCCAGTATTCTTCTTGCCAATGTCCAGTCTCTCGACAACAAGGTTGATGAAATCCGAGCAAGGGTGGCATTCCAGAGGGACATCAGAGACTGCAACGTTCTCTGCTTTACGGAGACATGGCTTACTGGGAAAACGCTATCCAGGGCGGTGCAGCCAACGGGTTTCTCCACGCATCGCGCCGACAGAAACAAACATCTCTCTGGTAAGAAGAGTGGAGGGGGCGTATGCCTCATGACTAACGGGACATGGTGTGATGAAGAAAACATACAGGAACTCAAATCCTTCTGTTCACCTGATTTAGAATTCCTCACAATCAAATGTAGACCGCATTATCTTCCAAGAGAATTCTCTTCGATTATAATCACAGCCGTATATATCCCCCCAAGCAGACACATCGATGGCTCTGAACGAACTTTATTTAACTCTTTGCAAACTGGAAAACATTTATCCGGAGGCTGCATTCATTGTAGCTGGGGATTTTAACAAAGCCAATCTGAAAACAAGACTCCCTAAATTTTATCAGCATATCGATTGCGCAACCAGGGGTGGTAAAACCTTGGATCATTGTTACTCTAACTTCCGCGACGCATATAAGGCCCTGCCCCGCCCCCTTTCGGAAAAGCTGACCACGACTCCATTTTGCTGATCCCTGCCTACAGACAGAAATTAAAACAAGAGGCTCCCACGCTGAGGTCTGTCCAACGCTGGTCAGAACAAGCTGACTCTACACTCCAAGACTGCTTCCATCACGTGGACTGGGACATGTTTCGTATTGCGTCAGATGGGAATATTGACGAATACGCTGATTCGGTGTGCGAGTTCATTAGAACGTGCGTCGAAGATGTCGTTCCCATAGCAACGATAAAAACATTCCCTAACCAGAAACCGTGGATTGATGGCAGCATTCGCGTGAAACTGAAAGCGCGAACCACTGCTTTTAATCAGGGCAAGGTGTCTGGCAACATGACTGAATACAAACAGTGCAGCTATTCCCTCCGTAAGGCTATCAAACAAGCTAAGCGTCAGTACAGAGACAAAGTGGAATCTCAATTCAATGGCTCAGACACAAGAGGCATGTGGCAGGGTCTACAGTCAATCACGGACTACAAGATGAAATCCAGCCCAGTCACGGACCAGGATGTCTTGCTCCCAGGCAGACTAAATAACTTTTTGCCCGCTTTGAGGACAATACAGTGCCACTGACACGGCCTGCAACGGAAACATGCAGTCTCTCCTTCACTGCAGCCGAGGTGAGTAAGACATTTAAACGTGTTAACCCTCGCAAGGCTGCAGGCCCAGACGGCATCCCCAGCCGCGCCCTCCGAGCATGCGCAGACCAGCTGGCCGGTGTGTTTACGGACATATTCAATCAATCCCTATACCAGTCTGCTGTTCCCACATGCTTCAAGAGGGCCACCATTGTTCCTGTTCCCAAGAAAGCTAAGGTAACTGAGCTAAACGACTACCGCCCCGTAGCACTCACTTCCGTCATCATGAAGTGCTTTGAGAGACTAGTCAAGGACCATATCACCTCCACCCTACCTGACACCCTAGACCCACTCCAATTTGCTTACTGCCCAAATAGGTCCACAGACGATGCAATCTCAACCACACTGCACACTGCCCTAACCCACCTGGACAAGAGGAATACCTATGTGAGAATGCTGTTCATCGACTACAGCTCGGCATTCAACACCATAGTACCCTCCAAGCTCGTCATCAAGCTCGAGACCCTGGGTCTCGACCCCGCCCTGTGCAACTGGGTACTGGACTTCCTGACGGGCCGCCCCAGGTGGTGAGGGTAGGCAACAACATCTCCTCCCCGCTGATCCTCAACACGGGGCCCCACAAGGGTGCGTTCTGAGCCCTCTCCTGTACTCCCTGTTCACCCACGACTGCGTGGCCACGCACGCCTCCAACTCAATCATCAAGTTTGCGGACGACACAACAGTGGTAGGCTTGATTACCAACAACGACGAGACGGCCTACAGGGAGGAGGTGAGGGCCCTTGGAGTGTGGTGTCAGGAAAATAACCTCACACTCAACGTCAACAAAACTAAGGAGATGATTGTGGACTTCAGGAAACAGCAGAGGGAACACCCCTATCCACATCGATGGAACAGTAGTGGAGAGGGTAGCTAGTTTTAAGTTCCTCGGCATACACATCACAGACAAACTGAATTGGTCCACTCACACTGACAGCGTCGTGAAGAAGGCGCAGCAGCGCCTATTCAACCTCAGGAGGCTGAAAAAATTCGGCTTGTCACCAAAAGCACTCACAAACTTCTACAGATGCACAATCGAGAGCATCCTGGCGGGCTGTATCACCGCCTGGTACGGCAACTGCTCCGCCCTCAACCGTAAGGCTCTCCAGAGGGTAGTGAGGACTGCACAACGCATCACCGGGGGCAAACTACCTGCCCTCCAGGACACCTACACCACCCGTTGTTACAGGAAGGCCATAAAGATCATCAAGGACATCAACCACCCGAACCACTGCCTGTTCACCCCGCTATCATCCAGAAGGCGAGGTCAGTACAGGTGCATCAAAGCTGGGACCGAGAGACTGAAAAACAGCTTCTATCTCAAGGCCATCAGACTGTTAAATAGCCACCACTAACATTGAGTGGCTGCTGCCAACACACTGTCATTGACACTGACCCAAATCCAGCCATTTTAATAATGGGAATTGATGGAAATGATGTAAATATATCACTAGCCACTTTAAACAATGCTACCTTATATAATGTTACTTACCCTACATTATTCATCTCATATGCATATGTATATACTGTACTCTACAACATCGACTGCATCCTTATGTAACACATGTATCACTAGCCACTTTAACTATGCCACTTTGTTTACTTTGTCTACACACTCATCTCATATGTATATACTGTACTCGATACCATCTACTGTATGCTGCTCTGTACCATCACTCATTCATATATCCTTATGTACATGTTCCTTATCCCCTTACACTGTGTATAAGACAGTAGTTTTGGAATTGTTAGTTAGATTACTTGTTGGTTATCACTGCATTGTCGGAACTAGAAGCACAAGCATTTCGCTACACTCGCATTAACATCTGCTAACCATGTGTATGTGACAAATAAAATTTGATTTGATTTGATTTGATTTGATTTATCTTAGGTCCTTTTGTTCAACACTACAATATCTTAGGTCCTTTTGTTCAACACTACAATATCTTAGGTCCTTTTGTTCAACACCACAATATCTTAGGTCCTTTTGTTCAACACTACAATATCTTAGGTCCTTTTGTTCAACACTACAATATCTTAGGTCCTTTTGTTCAACACTACAATATCTTAGGTCCTTTTGTTCAACACTACAATATCTTAGGTCCTTTTGTTCAACACCACAATATCTTAGGTCCTTTTGTTCAACACTACAATATCTTAGGTCCTTTTGTAAAACGCTACAATATCTTAGGTCCTTTTGTAAAACACACAAAAACTCATCGTTGACTAACTTTACAAGCTGAATATTGGTCAACTTTTACAGACTTTCAATTTCCAGTAGTTAGTCCAACTCCTAACCCAGAGCTTATTATATATGCCATTTAGCAGACGCTTTTATCCAAAGCGACTTACAGTCATGTGTGCATACATTCTACATATGGGTGGTCCCGGGGATCGAACCCACTACCCTGGCGTTACAAGCGCCATGCTCTACCAACTGAGCTACAGAAGGACCACAAATGATTTCAGGTGTTCTTTTCTCCCAGTTAGTTAACTCATCATTGTCATTTATGGGCCGGAGTCACCTGGTGTCTCTGATGCCCGACTAGAAACACCTGAAAAGCAGAAGTGTTTTGAGTGCAGTCAGCCCTGCTAATAACACGTGGTCCTGTGTAGCTCAGTTGGTAGAGCATGGCGCTTGTAACGCCAGGGTAGTGGGTTCGATCCCCGGGACCACCCATACGTAGAATGTATGCACACATGACTGTAAGTCGCTTTGGATAAAAGCGTCTGCTAAATGGCATATATTTGTCATGTTTTGTCTTATATTGTCTTGTCATTTTGCTTTTCCTTCTGTTCGTTTTCCCCCTGCTGGTCTTTTTAGGTTCGTTCCCTTTTTTCTCTCTCTCTCTTCTCTCTATCGCTCCGTTCCTGCTCCCAGCTGTTCCTATTCCCCTAATCAATCATTTAGTCTTTCCACACCTGTTCCCTATCTTTTCCCCTGATTAGAGTCCCTATTTCTCCCCTTGTTTTCCGTTTCTGTCCTGTCGGATCCTTGTATATTGTTCACCGTGCTGTGTCTTTGTATCGCCCTGTCGTGTCGTGTTTCCCTCAGATGCTGCGTGGTGAGCAGGTGTCTGAGTCTGCTACGGTCAAGTGCCTTCCCGAGGCAACCTGCAGTTTATTATCGAGTCTCCAGTCAGTTCTCGTGATTACGAGTGGAATTGTTTTTTATGCTTTATTTACCGCTCCGATTTGTCTAGGAGTATTGCATATTTCCTTTACTGGATTAAAGACTCTGTTTTCGCCAAGTCGCTTTTGGGTCCTCATTCACCTGCATAACAATATTATTATTATTATTATTATATTAACACCAGCCCCTTTAACACTCCAGCCTGCTCCCCCGGTGGATACTGATGAACAGACTCAGCTCCAGATTGCCCTGAGCCTCAGCAAGGAGGACGCTCAGAAGGTACTGCTGAGATGTAGCCCCTCGAGTCCCCTGCATCCTCATACCCTAAACTAGGCTTGTAAAAATCCAGAAACATTCCCCAAAATTCCCAGGTTTCCCATAAATCCCGTTTGGAGATCTCTCTCCCTCCTGATTCTGGGAATCGTTCAACTGGGAGTTCTGGGAAATTAGGGAATTTCAGGAAGGTTATGAGAATTTTGCAATGCTAAACCCTAACCCTAACCAAACCATTCTACCTCCTGCTGCTGCAAGCTCTCTCTCTCTCTCTCTCTCTCTCTCTCTCTCTCTCTCTCTCTCTCTCTCTCTCTCTCTCTCTCTCTCTCTCTCTCTCTCTCTCTCTCACTCACTCACTCACTCACTCACTCACTCACTCACTCACTCACTCACTCACTCACTCACTCACTCACTCACTCACTCACTCACTCACTCACTCACTCTCTTAGACCTGTGGGTTAAATGAACTTTGACCCTGGTTCCTGAACAGCCAAGCAGCTTGCTGTGCTGCACCTTTTCTCTCGTCACAGATGGGATAAGGCTGCATCCTTCTGTTTCCACTAACCAATAGCACCATCTCCCTCTCTCTCTCTAGACCAATGGTATGAGATCCCGCCCTCTGACCTCTTCTGGTGTACATGCCAATCCCTGTCTTGGGGAGGGTCAAAGAGGGCTTGCCTTCCATGCAATGTATCAACAATGGTGGCGTTCCAGGTCATCTATTTTGCACATCTCAGCAACCACATGATGTGATACAGCGTTCTTCTGAGATTCGCAGTGCGTCTGTAAAAAAGACAACCTGGAACCGCACCAATGTGAATATCAAGGCAGGTTAGGAAGTGTTTTTATTTATCCACCAATGACTGATTTGTATTTCCCCTCCTCCACTCCACCGATTGGCTCCCTTACAGCCGGCCTCGCCTCCTCCGGTTGCCTTGGATATGGATGAAGAGAGACAGCTCCAGATCGCCCTGAGCCTGAGCAAAGAGGAGCACCAGCAGGTAGTGCCCCCGGTAGTGCCCCTGGTCCTGTCCCAGATGGCATCCTAGTCACTATGTAGTGCACTGCGCTATAGTGGCCTGGTAGAATCGGCCTGATCTCGCCAGCTCACATTATGGCGGAGTGAGACAGAAACTCAGACTGCTTGACCAGACTAGCCACATAGGTCTCTGGCCCAAAGTAGTGCACTACATAGGGACTAGGTTTGGCCCACTGAGAGGTGAAGGTGGGGAGCATGTTCTCTCCCCCTGAGCCCCCTGTGTCTTTAAGCCTTCGAGTCCTTCAGCTCTGCTCAACACCTCTCTGTCTTCCTTTCCTTCTGTCTGTCTGGCTGCTCATCACCTTGTCAATGTTTTACCCTCTAGACTGGGAACTCACTCTGTTTCTCTAGACTGGGAACTCACTCTGTTTCTCTAGACTGGGAACTCACTCTGTTTCTCTAGACTGGGAGCTCACTCTGTTTCTCTAGACTGGGAGCTCACTCTGTTTCTCTAGACTGGGAACTCACTCTGTTTCTCTAGACTGGGAACTCACTCTGTTCCTCTAGACTGGGAACTCACTCTGTTCCTCTAGACTGGGAACTCACTCTGTTCCTCTAGACTGGGAACTCACTCTGTTCCTCTAGACTGGGAACTCACTCTGTTCCTCTAGACTGGGAACTCACTCTGTTCCTCTAGACTGGGAACTCACCTCTTTCTGTCTCTCTCTCTCTACCCCCCTTCTCTCTCTCTCTACCCCCCTTCTCTCTCTCTCTACCCCCTCTCTGCCTCTACTTCCCCCTCTCTCTGTCTCCTCTCTCTACCCCCTTCTCTCTCTCTCTACCCCCTCTCTCTCTCTCTATCCCCCTCTCTCTCCACCCCCTCTCTCTCTATCTAACCCCCCTCTCCCCCTCTCTCTGCCAGGGTGGCACAATGGAAGCAGTTACTCACTGAGTGACTGGTGCTCTCCTCTCTTCTCTGACCGGAGTAGACTCTCTCTCTCTCTGATGTCTTGTCTTCCTTCTCACATGTCTTGTCCAGCTTCTAGACACGTGGTGTTGTTGTGTCTATGTGTATGTGTTGTGTCTATGTGTTGTGTCTATGTGTATGTGTTGTGTCTATGTGTATGTGTTGTGTCTATGTGTATGTGTTGTGTCTATGTGTATGTGTTGTGTCTATATGTATGTGTTGTGTCTATGTGTATGTGTTGTGTCTATGTGTATGTGTTGTGTCTATGTGTATGTGTTGTGTCTATGTGTATGTGTTGTGTCTATGTGTATGTGTTGTGTCTATGTGTATGTGTTGTGTCTATGTGTATGTGTTGTGTCTATGTGTATGTGTTGTGTCTATGTGTATGTGTTGTGTCTATGTGTTGTGTCTATGTGTTGTGTCTATGTGTATGTGTTGTGTCTATGTGTATGTGTTGTGTCTATGTGTATGTGTTGTGTCTATGTGTATGTGTTGTGTCTGTGTATGTCTGACTATGTGGGGAGTCAGTATGTGTGGGAGTCAGTATGTGTGTGGAGTCAGTATGTGTGGGAGTCAGTATGTGTGGGAGTCAGTATGTGTGTGGAGTCAGTATGTGTGTGGAGTCAGTATGTGTGGAGTCAGTATGTGTGGAGTCAGTGTGTGTGGAGTCAGTGTGTGTGGAGTCAGTATGTGGGAGTCAGTATGTGGGAGTCGGTATGTGGGAGTCGGTGTGTGGGAGTCGGTGTGTGGGGAGTCGGTGTGTGTGGAGTCGGTGTGTGTGGAGTCAGTATGTGGGAGTCGGTATGTGGGAGTCGGTATGTGGGAGTCGGTGTGTGGGAGTCGGTGTGTGGGGAGTCGGTGTGTGTGGAGTCGGTGTGTGTGGAGTCAGTGTGTGTGGAGTCAGTATGTGGGAGTCAGTATGTGGGAGTCAGTATGTGGGGAGTCAGTGTGTGGGGAGTCAGTGTGTGTGGAGTCAGTGTGTGTGGAGTCAGTGTGTGTGGAGTCAGTATGTGGGGAGTCAGTATGTGGGGAGTCAGTGTGTGTGGAGTCAGTATGTGTGGAGTCAGTGTGTGTGGAGTCAGTGTGTGTGGAGTCAGTGTGTGTGGAGTCAGTGTGTGTGGAGTCAGTGTGTGGGAGTCAGTATGTGGGAGTCGGTATGTGGGAGTCGGTATGTGGGAGTCGGTGTGTGGGAGTCAGTGTGTGGGAGTCAGTATGTGGGAGTCAGTGTGTGTGGAGTCAGTATGTGGGAGTCAGTATGTGGGAGTCAGTGTGTGTGGAGTCAGTGTGTGGGAGTCAGTATGTGTGGAGTCAGTATGTGGGAGTCAGTATGTGGGAGTCAGTGTGTGTGGAGTCAGTGTGTGTGGAGTCAGTATGTGTGGAGTCAGTGTGTGTGGAGTCAGTGTGTGTGGAGTCAGTGTGTGTGGAGTCAGTGTGTGGGAGTCAGTGTGTGGGAGTCAGTGTGTGGAGTCAGTATGTGGGAGTCAGTATGTGGGAGTCAGTGTGTGTGGAGTCAGTGTGTGTGGAGTCAGTGTGTGTGGAGTCAGTGTGTGTGGAGTCAGTGTGTGTGGAGTCAGTGTGTGTGGAGTCAGTATGTGGGAGTCAGTATGTGGGAGTCAGTATGTGTGGAGTCCGTATGTGTGGAGTCCGTATGTGTGGAGTCCGTATGTGTGGAGTCCGTATGTGGGAGTCCGTATGTGGGAGTCAGTGTGTGTGGAGTCAGTGTGTGTGGAGTCAGTGTGTGTGGAGTCAGTGTGTGTGGAGTCAGTGTGTGTGGAGTCAGTATGTGTGGAGTCAGTATGTGTGGAGTCAGTATGTGTGGAGTCAGTATGTGGGAGTCAGTGTGTGTGGAGTCAGTGTGTGTGGAGTCAGTGTGTGTGTGGAGTCAGTGTGTGTGTGGAGTCAGTGTGTGTGGAGTCAGTGTGTGGGAGTCAGTGTGTGTGGGAATCAGTGTGTGTTGGAGTCAGTGTGTGTGGAGTCAGTGTGTGTTGGAGTCAGTGTGTGTGGAGTCAGTGTGTGTGGAGTCAGTGTGTGTGGAGTCAGTGTGTGTGGGAGTCAGTATGTGTGGAGTCAGTATGTGTGGAGTCAGTGTGTGTGGAGTCAGTATGTGGGAGTCAGTATGTGGGAGTCAGTGTGTGTGGAGTCAGTATGTGTGGAGTCAGTATGTGTGGAGTCAGTATGTGTGGAGTCAGTGTGTGTGGAGTCAGTATGTGTGGAGTCAGTGATGCCGTTCCTACTCATATATCCATGTCCAGTTTGTAGACGTGTTGTTGTGGTCTAGTAGTCTGTGTTGTTGTGGTCTAGTAGTCTGTGTTGTTGTGGTCTAGTAGTCTGTGTTGTTGTGGTCTAGTAGTCTGTGTTGTTGTGGTCTAGTAGTCTGTGTTGTTGTGGTCTAGTAGTCTGTGTTGTTGTGGTCTAGTAGTCTGTGTTGTTGTGGTCTAGTAGTCTGTGTTGTTGTGGTCTAGTCGTCTGTGTTGTTGTGGTCTAGTAGTCTGTGTTGTTGTGGTCTAGTAGTCTGTGTTGTTGTGGTCTAGTAGTCTGTGTTGTTGTGGTCTAGTAGTCTGTGTTGTTGTGGTCTAGTAGTCTGTGTTGTTGTGGTCTAGTAGTCTGTGTTGTTGTGGTCTAGTAGTCTGTGTTGTTGTGGTTTAGTCGTCTGTGTTGTTGTGGTCTAGTCGTCTGGGTTGTTGTGGTTTAGTCGTCTCTGTTGTTGTGGTCTAGTAGTCTGTGTTGTTGTGGTCTAGTAGTCTGTGTTGTTGTGGTCTAGTAGTCTGTGTTGTTGTGGTCTAGTAGTCTGTGTTGTTGTGGTCTAGTCGTCTGTGTTGTTGTGGTTTAGTCGTCTGTGTTGTTGTGGTCTAGTAGTCTGTGTTGTTGTGGTCTAGTAGTCTGTGTTGTTGTGGTCTAGTAGTCTGTGTTGTTGTGGTCTAGTAGTCTGTGTTGTTGTGGTCTAGTAGTCTGTGTTGTTGTGGTCTAGTAGTCTGTGTTGTTGTGGTCTAGTAGTCTGTGTTGTTGTGGTCTAGTCGTCTGTGTTGTTGTGGTCTAGTAGTCTGTGTTGTTGTGGTCTAGTAGTCTGTGTTGTTGTGGTCTAGTAGTCTGTGTTGTTGTGGTCTAGTAGTCTGTGTTGTTGTGGTCTAGTAGTCTGTGTTGTTGTGGTCTAGTAGTCTGTGTTGTTGTGGTCTAGTAGTCTGTGTTGTTGTGGTCTAGTAGTCTGTGTTGTTGTGGTCTAGTAGTCTGTGTTGTTGTGGTCTAGTAGTCTGTGTTGTTGTGGTCTAGTAGTCTGTGTTGTTGTGGTCTGTGTTGTCTAACCACGGGTTTCTCTGAGTTAGTACTACTTTAGACCAGGGCCCTATTCCCTATATATTGCACTACTTTAGACCCATAATGCACTGCATATGGAAATAGGGGGCCATTTGGTAGACAGCAAGTGTGTGTTAGAATCAGTGAGCTTGTCTCCGAGCCATGTCATGCCTAACAGCTTCCATGTGTCTGTGTGTGTTGCCAGGAGCAACGGAGTCGCCAAGGAGACGAGTCGTTGCTCCAAAAAGCTCTGGAGGAGAGTAAACGAGAGGCGGCGTCTGGTGGAATTGGGGTAGGAACAGTTACCACACTATGTAACCTACAGTATATAACAGTTACCACACCACTCTATATAACCTACAGTATATAACAGTTACCACTCTATATAACCTACAGTATATAACAGTTACCACACCACTCTGTAACCTACAGTATATAACAGTTACCACACCACTCTATATAACCTACAGTATATAACAGTTACCACACCACTCTATATAACCTACAGTATATAACAGTTACCACACCACTCTATATAACCTACAGTATATAACAGTTACCACTCTATATAACCTACAGTATATAACAGTTACCACTCTATATAACCTACAGTATATAACAGTTACCACTCTATATAACCTACAGTATATAACAGGCCAGACTAGGACAGGCTAGGGAAGGGGGGCAGACTGGGACAGGCTAGGGAAGGGAGGGCAGACTAGGACAGGCTAGGGGAAGGGGAGGGCAGACTGGGACAGGCTGGGGGAAGGGGAGGGCAGACTGGGACAGGCTGGGGGAAGGGGAGGGCAGACTGGGACAGGCTGGGGGAAGGGGAGGGTAGACTGGGACAGGCTGGGGGAAGGGGAGGGCAGACTGGGCCTTTGTGAGTCAAATCTGGGTAGAACTGGTTTAGTTTATTCTGCAATGAGGGGCTTTTGTGAGTCAAATCTGGAGTAGAACTGGTTTAGTTTACAGATGAGTTGTTGTTGCTGGAGAACTGTTGCTGTCTGGCTGACTTCATTCCTGACTGTAGCTTTATCTTGGCCTCTCCATAGAGGACACTGGTCTTGCTCCTGTGTCGTCTTTGGCAGAGCGGAGAGCCTGTGGGCTTCCTCGTTGGCACTGTGAAGAGCCCTAAGCTCACCACTGAACAATGGCTTGTTATTGCTGTGTGATAGAAAAGTAGTTGATGTTATGCAGTTGTCCTCACGTCCACTGATGCAGGTTGTCACCCTGTCTGTGTAGTTGTGTATGTTGGCATTGTTCTCTCACGTCCACTGATGTAGGTTGTCACCCTGTCTGTGTAGTTGTGTATGTTGGCATTGTTCTCCTCACATCCACTGATGTAGGTTGTCACCCTGTCTGTGTAGTTGTGTATGTTGGCATTGTTGTCCTCACGTCCACTGATGTAGGTTGTCACCCTGTCTGTGTAGTTGTGTATGTTGGCATTGTTGTCCTCACATCCACTGATGTAGGTTGTGACCCTGTCTGTGTAGTTGTGTATGTTGGCATTGTTCTCCTTCAATGTGTTCCAATCCCTGGTGTCTTGCCCCTCCTTTTAACTCCCTAATGGCCTTGTCAGTCCCCAAGGGTTCCCCAAAGGAGTGTGGGGACAGAGTGGTCTGAGTTCCCCAAGGGAGTGTGGGGGACAGCGTGGTCTGAGTTCCCCAAGGAAGTGTGGGGGACAGCCTGGTCTGAGTTCCCCAGGGGAGTGTGGGGGACAACCTAGTCTGAGTCCCCCAAGGAGTGTGGGGGACAGCGTGGTCTGAGTTCCCCAGGGGAGTGTGGGGGACAGCGTGGTCTGAGTTCCCCAAGGAAGTGTGGGGGACACCCTGGTCTGAGTTCCCCAGAGGAGTGTGGGGACAACCTGGTCTGAGTTCCCCAGGGAGTGTGGGGGACAACCTAGTCAGGGGAGTGTGGGGGACAGAGTGGTCTGAGTTCCCCAAGGGAGTGTGGGGGACAGCGTGGTCTGAGTTCCCCAAGGGAGTGTGGGGGACAGTGTGGTCTGAGTTCCCCAAGGGAGTGTGGGGGACAGAGTGGTCTGAGTTCCCCAAGGGAGTGTGGGGGACAGCGTGGTCTGAGTTCCCCAAGGGAGTGTGGGGGACAGCCTGGTCTGAGTTCCCCAAGGGAGTGTGGGGGACAGCGTGGTCTGAGTTCCCCAAGGGAGTGTGGGGGACAGCCTGGTCTGAGTTCCCTAAGGGAGCATGTGTCCATAGAGACAGTAACCAGAACAGTCAACACTATAGTCCTCTCCATATAGACAGTAACCAGAACAGTCAACACTATAGTACTCTCCATATAGACAGTAACCAGAACAGTCAACACTATAGTACTCTCCATATAGACAGTAACCAGAACAGTCAACACTATAGTACTCTCCATATAGACAGTAACCAGAACAGTCAACACTATAGTACTCTCCATATAGACAGTAACCAGAACAGTCAACACTATAGTACTCTCCATAGAGACAGTAACCATAACAGTCAACACTATAGTACTCTCCATATAGACAGTAACCAGAACAGTCAACACTATAGTACTCTCCATATAGACAGTAAACAGAACAGTCAACACTATAGTACTCTCCATATAGACAGTAACCAGAACAGTCAACACTATAGTACTCTCCATAGAGACAGTAACCAGAACAATCAACACTATAGCACTATAGTACTCTCCATATAGACAGTAACCAGAACAGTCAACACTATAGTACTCTCCATATAGACAGTAACCAGAACAGTCAACACTATAGTACTCTCCATATAGACAGTAACCAGAACAGTCAACACTATAGTACTCTCCATATAGACAGTAACCAGAACAGTCAACACACTCCTCTGTATGAAGTTTCTAAAGCTGTTTGACTGATGTCTGTGAGTATAACAGAACTCAAAACCTGAGAACAATCCAACCA